>NC_135570.1:14510321-14512821 GCF_964340395.1 Glandiceps talaboti
GAAAGAAAACACATGCATGAAGGTCAAAAAGACAAAGAATTTCTTATCTTTTTGTTTTAAATGTTTTAAAAACTGTTTAGAGGCGGAGGCTTAAACTAGGGTCGGTTGAGTTATCGGCAACTCATTTTTTTCTATTTTGCCGAACAATAAGAGTAGAATTTGAAAATTTTAGAAACTGTCGACATTGCTTAACGGAAGTTGTCATGCAAGTCTCATACGTCACTTCCCGTAAGTGCGGATCGATTTCAACTTTGTAGAATTCTGAAGAGTGAAAAAGTGGATATAATCAAGATGCAGGTTACTTCATTTAGTGCTAGTGTCCAAATTTTTACGTAGCGCCCCCCCCTCCCTCTAGCAATGTTCGAATATGTGTAGACGATAATATGGCACTATAACGACTCTTCATGTTTACTACAACGTTTCATTGATGCACTTGAAGGAACCACTGTCCTTCAGATACGTCTTGGGTTTGGTGTTTCCAAGGTTACAAATTAATGATTAACAGTCTCTACGATTGTCATGTTCGATCTTCGACAAGACGAACCATTAGATGGTGTTTTCCACTTTCTATGTCTTGTAGGATGTCTGCCATGACGTACCTTGTACAATGTACACATCAATTCCTCCTTCAAAAGAATATAGAAAGTATTATTAAAACATTAAATATATGATATCATTTCAGTATTATTTCCATTTTCATCTGACAGCCGATATTGTGTGTGCTGCGTGTATTTTACCCGGCCTCCTGCAAGGGGAGGTTATGTTATACTTCTGTGTGTGTGTGTGTGTGTGTGTGTGTGTGTGTGTATATATATAAATGTATGTATGTATGTATGTATGTATGTATGTATGTATGTATGTATGTATGTATGTATGTATGTATGTATGCGTGGATATGTCTGTCTGTCTGTCTGTGGACAAGATATATAAAAAACTACTGCATCTATTCTAATGAAACTTGTCATACATCTTCCATGCATATGGTAGTGACAAGAACCGATTAGTTTTTGATGTTCGATACTACAATATAAGTAGATAACAGCAAGGCTTCAGTCACTCCAAATGAAACCAAAATAATCAATATCAACATATTATCACGACTGAAGTCATTGATGTCTTGTAAAACTTAAAACTTTTTAGGCATATATTTTATTAGATTTGACATTTTTGCAAAACTAATTTCATTCATCAGAATCGAATCACGTGACTTCATCACGTCATATACTTTTGCCTGCAAGGTTACGTTACCCGCGTGTGCAGAGACTATTACAATTGCCGGAACTAGATTTCACGCTGGGGTTACCCATGCGCATCCATTTGCAAACCACAACATTGACCATCAAGAGTTGCCAGGCTTGGGATAACAAAGCCACTATAGGGAGTCAAACACACATACACCCAAATTTGATGATGCATGGTCAAAATCCTGATAGAGAGTGCCGCCCCTTTGGGTAGGCAATACAATTCTGCTGTTGCCCTCGTTCGCATGAGTTATTGCTTAATTAAACATACTTACTCTGAATTCGTCATTGAATGAATATATAATTGGATTCATAAAGCTGTTTGCCATAGCTAACCAATGACACAATAGATAAACTGTGATGGTTGATTTGTGGTAGCTTGTATCATCTAGATATTTGGTGTCCAGTAGTGTAATGACCACAAACAGTTGTAATGGTAGCCAGCATAGTGCAAAGGCCAACACAACTATCACTAGCATCCGAATAACCTGTTAACATAAAACCACATACATTTACAAAAGTCACGGTAAATGGTCATTTTTGCGACTTTAATCAAGAATGAAGATTTGAATTCATCGTGCATTAACCAACAGGCACCGAGTTTTTTGTAAAAGTATTAAAGCTATATATATATCATAAGCCCTCCGTGTGTGTGTCTATATATATATATATATATATATATATATATATATATATATATATATATAGGAAGTCAGTGGTAAGATTTGTCCGTAGTACAGTGCTCGATACGTCTGCACGCAGAGCGGAGTATATGTTGAGGGTAGAAGAAAAAACCCGACTTGATTTTCTTCTACCCTCAACATATAATATATATATATATATATATATATATATATATATATATATATATATATATATATATATATATATATATATATATATATATATATATATATATATATATATATATATATATATATAGTAAATAGTATCAAACTCGTAGAATAGAGTGCTCGATGCTTGGGTAAGCAGGGCGGGAATATATATATATATATATATATATATATATATATATATATATATATATATATATATATATATATATATATATATGAGAGAGAGTAGAGAGAGAGAGTCGTTACAATGCTCTGCTACTAACATTGCATTGAACACTGTTCTCTCCACTGAGACACTTATATAATACATACATACATACATACATACATACATACATACATACATACATTACATAAGTCCTCCATCATCGCTACTTCATTAAAAGCATGGAAAAAAATAAG
>NC_135570.1:14517821-14617821 GCF_964340395.1 Glandiceps talaboti
TGAGCAAATGGATTGACTAGCCTGTGATAGTGATGAAGTACATTGTGGTACGTAATACGGTCCCTATCAGGACCTAGACTAATGATGTGTTTTCTTCACAATCGGGGATATTGAAATCTTTAAGATATCACTTTATCATCATTATGTAATAAAAAGAGTCACTGGAATCTTAAGGGCAAATCTAAAGACCTCAATTAACGTTCTGAAGTATCAAATCAAACTCTATGAAACCAAGAAACCTATTATAATACTTTTTTCATTATTTGTACTGTACTGGACAGCCTGTCAGGTCCTATTTCCTCTTAAGTGCCGATATTCACCCTTTCTCTCATATTGAAGAACGAAGGCGATACTGCTATAACATTCGCTGCACATTTAACATTTTACAGGAATTTCATTGTCTGTCTGTCTGTCTGTCTGTCTGTTCGACCTACCAACCATTCATCCATCCATCCATCTAATAATATATATCTATCCATTCACACACCCATCAAGGCACCTGTCTGTCTGTCTGTCTGTCTGTCTGTCTATCTGTCTGTCTGTCCTTCCTTCCCATGTCATACTGCCCGTCCAAACGTGCTGCTGGTGGCTTGGCGGTTTATTTATTCCAGTTGTTCCCCACTCGGCCAATCAGTCAATCATCAAGTCATTAATCCATTCATTCATTCATTCATTCAGTCAGTCAGTCCATTCCATTCCATTCCATTCCATTCCATTCCATTCGGTACAATTTAATTAACATGTATAGGTCAAACACACATGATTCACAAGAGTTGAAAAGATCCTACATCCCAGTTATCACCACACACCGAAGCTTTCAATCATTCGGAAATGTTTTACGCATAGCTGAATACAAGACCTGAGGTCAATACAGAAAACACAGTATACATGATGAATGGACAAGTAAAGGAAATGCCACCAATGTCAGTATCCCTGATATAATGAGTTACAGTTTCCTATTTGAACATCAGATGCACAATAATCGCAACACAATCTGCTATCGGTGATAGTGCATGAAGTTGTGAAACACGCGACATTTGAATGATCGGAGAATAATCTCTACCGTATATTTCAAGCCCTCTTCGTAGAAATAGCATGACCATACGATATTACTGTGAATCTAATGCATATTAATTAGGTAAACTAACATGCGTGTAATCCGTTAACCATATGGATAATATCGCCCCGGCTTATCATGAATTGTTGCAGCCTAGATAACTTTATTTTATACATGCGTCATGTCTTTATGGATATAGCGTCCTTTATTTCAGTTGCACAGTCTTAGATGTTAATCCCCAATTTTTTTCTTCGTTCAGCCAAGGAAAATATGAGTGACCTAAGGACCCTTATAGGTCACGAGTATTTTCCGACTGAATGAAGAAAAATATTGGAGAATAACATAATTATACCAGTGCCAGTAATATAAAAGAAAAACGGGAAAAGTAATGGCAATTTTGAACGTTTTGACTCATATTTCGAACACAGCAGAACCAATGACGTAGTTACGCGATGTTATGACGTAGACGGGCGTTGTCGTGACGTAGAACGACCAGAGTATATATTCCATATTTTTTGTTCAACTTGGCTTGTGCATGGTATAATAATGATTTTACGATTGTTAAGCCTTATATCAAACCAAATATCAAGTTGATTGTATGCTTTCTAAACGATGTTATTTTTAGAACCTCAGTCAAGCGTAATTCTAAAGATCATATTAACGTATCATTCCGAACTATCCTCTGATTTCTATAGGCAAGCTATCAGTGCGTGGCATGATGAGATGGAAGTAGATGTTCACCAATCAACTATTTGAATGGATGTTCGCAGTAGGGTAGCTAATCAAAATGTTATAGGCAAAGTACATTACCTTAAATCATGGGTTGATATACTTTCAAATATTTTACTACTAAATTGGGCTTAATAGAACATGGGTAGGGAATAGGGGAAATCTTACTGATTGGATCGCAGGAAATGACAGATTATCACATTTGGAGTCGTGACTGTCGATTCGTTAGAGTGGCCGGCTTTGAATCTGCAGTTTCTATAGCCTCTCTGCTGTGGGTTTTTGAATAGCTAACGTCCCTTGCATTGGCTGTATTTGAACGATGAGTGCTTCTCACTCAATCAATCTGTATAATAAATTGGTCATCTGGTAGGACAGAGGTTACTTTGAGGGGGGTCTTTATTCTATGCGCTCACAGTGGCTTCAATGCGGATTATATAATTCTCCAAAAGCCAGGGGAATTAATTAAAGAATTTACGCTGGGGTCAAAATTTACGGCAGGGTGTGCCTGAGGAGGAATTGTGGGCCCATGAAAAAATTGAGGGTTCAAAGGAGGTGGGGGTGGGGGTGGGAGACATAACAATTCTGATGGTCTGAAGGGGGGGAGCGAAATATTTTGTTCATGATTTGAACCAAATTAATCCCCAGGAACGGTCGTTTACCAAATAATATCTTCTAAAACCTATATTCAGTGATAAGTTGGGTGACAGCCATGCGAATGTATTTGTGTAAGCCTTCCTATGTCTGTCTGTCTGTCTGTCTGTCTGTCTGTCTGTCTGTCTGTCTGTCTGTCTGTCTGTCTCGCGCTCTCTCTCTCTCTCTGTAGACTTTTTTTTAACCTTGTAGTTTGAATATTTGGACACTTCATTTACCTACCATACATTTAATTATGAGGCAGTCAATAGCCACGCAAATGTGTGTGTCTGCCATTATATCTCTGAATAGGTAAGTTAAAGTGTAGGTTATATAGCCATACAGTTGTATAATAATGCATTGACTCGAGTAAAATTGGGGTATGACAATTTTCAAGCACTCTTTGGCTTTTGATAATGTGTATGGTTTGAATTTTATGACATTAAATGGCCTCCTATATGTCCTTATTTTCTGAAAGTGCTATTGTGGGAGGGTGGGTGACGCTGTTTCTACCCAGAATCAAGATTGAAAGATAAAATTCTGCTAACTAAGCATCTCCAAGTACAGCCCAATGTGAGACCTTTTTCACAAAGCCCACGTACATTTATAAAGAAATCGCTCATTCTTATGTATAGGCGTTGAACTTGATTTTCACTGTAAGTATGCCTACCATACTGTACATCTCTGAAGTAGCGATGTGTGTGTGTGGGGGGGGGGAGGGGGTACTGTATAATTACACATTAAAATATGTGCAGCCAGGAGCCTGAGGAGGGGGAGCTACGAAATTTCTAGGGTTCATTTCGGGGGGGGACATGAACTGTTTTGAAAGCGCGAGGGGGGGGGGGGCTGTGAAATTATTTTTGACCAAAATAATTTCTATCCATGCCCCCCCCCTCCGTAAATTCTATCCCCAACCTTATATATTTGGACATTGTGCCGATATAGATCTGTACCAGGGATAATGATGGTAACGTGCTATATGATTACAACTTTCATTGTGAACTCTGCCTTGTAAAACTGCACCATTATTGAAATGGCGAGATATTTATGCAATGTCAACAAACACCCTGTTTATGTTGGTCAATGGAATACAAAATGTATATCGTAAGTAATGAACAGTCAGGTGTAAGGAAAAAAGAAAAACAAACGAAAAATGAATTTGTTTTTATGATAGGGTTCCAAACTTGTAATTCCATGATTGCAACTCTCTGTGCATATTATACATGTAACTGGCACAAGCTTGCCAACAGGGAAAATTGTCTGTAATTCAAATTTCGAAAAGGTAGTTCTTTATAAATCATATATTATCGATATTTAAATGATTCAAGTAAGTAACATGCGAGCCGCACATGCATAATGATTCTCACAATGACGTCATCCTAAAGGTTGATCGAGACATTAAAATCAGACAGACAATTTATATATGGATGCCTAAGGGTTACTTCAATGAATGCCAACTGTTGTCAGAACACTACAGTACCATATGACATTATACAGAATTTGTGATTTTGACGATAATACTTTTTCGATCTAATACCACAGTGAACAGCGAGCATGTAATTGATTGATCGATCGATTTATTGATTGATTATTTGATTGACAGTTTATTGGTTGATTTAATGATTAAATGTTTTTGGCGAAATAAACTTATTTTTGTGTGATAATGATGAACTGATGACTGATTGATTTTTGTGGTGATACAAAACTTTTTTCCCTTTTTCCATGACTAGTTTTCTCTATTTCTTTTGCGCTGGATTACTTCCCTTCTCTATCTCTTCCTTGCTTGAGTATCTGGCTGTTTGTTTGGTGTGATAATCTCCCCGAAGATAAGAGATAAAGCAACTGTCGCGGTAACCCCCCCCCCCCCCTGATAATTATAAGATTGTGGGTGTTTTAATTTAGATAAGAGGAGAAGAATGGACAAGATGTCTTTATTTAGTCAATAAAGTGAGAATTACAGACAGCTGAAATAGAGAAAAGTAGCCGGGAAAGAAGAACAAAGTTTTATATCACCAGAAAAATCAGTCAATTGATCAATATCACACAAAAAGCTGTAGCGTCGCCATCTTGTCCCCAGTGACATCACTGTCTTTAATTCAGCTACAGAGGGCAGTGGTTTTGAAGAAAAAAAAAGGTTGCGTGTCAGCGCTACTTACTGGTCATGATAAACCTAAGTAAAAATGTATTGATTTATTAAACAGAAAAGAGTAGAAATCCAATAACATCTGTTATTATATTTGAGATCGCCGACCCGAAACGAAGGAATGTCAACTTATTTCGATTTTTATTCCATTTATCGTGATATTTTGGTCTTTTTCGTGATGAGGATTTGGTACTTATTTTGGATTTTGAAAAATCAATATCAATATAGCAAATCGTTATTTGTAACTCAAAAAAATTGCAAATGGTTAATAAACGTGCAAAATGACTATTATTGTACATCAATAACAAACCTTTTACACCTTTAAAAGAAATTATTGACTTGATCAATATTGGGTTTTTTTCACATTGATTTCTTTCAAATAGGATACCATGATACAATAATTACAGTTCCAAAATAAATACCCAATACTCATCCATATGGACATATTAAGATTTGCATTGAACTGAAACCAGACTTCATATATATTGCTTATAAAAGTGTTACAATTATTAGTATTGTATACTATTTGTAATGACTCGGTAAGTCTGAAGTGTTGTCCTTAACTTATAATGTTGTAGCATCAAAGATGAAAGTACGCATGTGAAGACACCCCCCCCCCCACACACACACACGCACACGACACGACACAACACACACCCACACCCACACCCACACCCGCACACGAACACGCACACACACACGCACGCGCGCGCACACACACACACACACACACACACACACACACACACACACACACACACACACACACACACACACACTGTTGCAGCGATGTCGTATGAAATTGGCTTGTAACTCTATGGCCAAACATCACACAGACAAGCATGCCCGAATGGGGTTCAATGGAATTGAAGGTAATTTCGCAAGGTGTCAGAGAACCGGTTTCTCGGTGACAGTGTGTTATCTCACTTTAAGCACTAAGCAAATATCAGAAGTTCAGTTGACCATTTATAATTCAGTTCAACATCTCAAGCCTGGAGAATACTTCTTTTAAATTAGTAATTTGCTGTACATGGCCATTGAATATGTCAACAACACTGTTACAGGAACTCATCACTTACAGTAAAGTTGTTTTCTGTCTTTTACTTTCTTTGATTGCAACGACAGGTTTTTTGGACTTTGATGAAATGAATTTGATACTATCTTTATCAATCACTATAAAGAAGACAGTTGTATCTAAATGAAAACGCCACTGTTGGAATCGAACCACAGACGACTAATAGAAAATGACGGTAGTCTGACGAGATTGAACGTGTATGTCTTATGTCTTACATGTGACTGTTAGACTATGGTTTATGGCTTTACATCTGTATTCAGGAAATGAACGTGTAAGTCTGAGCTAACAACTTGGATAGCGATTTTGATTCTCAATCGGGTTGTAATTATTAACTTGTCGATCAAAACAAGAGTACTTTCCCCATTTCAAAAAGGCGATTTTTAAACTCGTCATTGCAAACGTGATTTCTTTGCTAAGATGCTTACTATATGTCAGTAAGAAGATTGCTGATAGTCTTGTCAATGAGTGCAAGTCATAAAAGGTTTAGATATACTAGCTAATGGATCCCTATAATCTGGTTACAAGTTTTTAAGCTTGTCAATGAAGACAACGTTTTATACTTTAAATGTCAATAAAGATAGTCTAGTTCCAATCTGATTAAAATCCTATGTAGATGTCGGCTAATCGTTCATTGCTATTTTACCTTCGTTATTTTGCCTGAATTGACCTTCGTGGTACATGTCTACAGAGGAGGCGATCAGGCTAAAAAATGTAAACATGTACCACGAAGGTCAATTCAGGCAAAATAACGAAGGTAAAATAGCAATGAACGATTAGCCGACATCTACATCGGATTTTAATCAGATTGGTCTAGTTCCTGACGACCGTATTCCGATTTTACACTACGTTATCTTCCAGTAATGTATGAAGATAACGTAGTGTAAAATCGGAATACGGTCGACAGGAACTAGACGATCAATAAAGCTACTTGTATATGGATATATAGATGAGAGTTTCCAAAACCATTGTCCTGATACATACAAGGCTTGCCGTGCACGCTTAGAAAATGTAACAGTAGCACAAGCTGAGTTTATCAACCTTTCACTGAACTGAAAACACTTACATAAAAAACAAAAATTAAAATATTATATTATGATATTAATGTTGGTGCATGCCTTCTACGACATCACAATTGTATGCAGGCATTGTTAGAACAGCTGATTACCTAGTATGGCTTCCTCGATATTTTTTTATACGTATGCAAATTACGTCATCGAATCGTTTATATGTTATATCTACATATCATGCTTTGGTTCAGTCAATTGCAAGTTTGGTTAGTTTTACTTCAGTAAATAGAATTCCATTTAAATACATAGCAAAAATCTCGCCCAAAACTTATAAAATTCAGCGTTTTCAATTCTTCAATATAGTTAGGCCTAAAAAAATGTATAGTTCCGATAACGCTCAATTTAGAACAGGTGGGGTGGGTATATTAAAAAAATCATGTGTGAGTGTCCAGTTCGGGTAGTTATGTTTTCCGTTGTTTTCCATATGGTCTCTGTGTTATTGGTTTCTTTTCATCAGATGTACAGCCATTGCAGATTGGAAGAATAGTTGTATATTGTCTTTTTAAGTTGATGTCAGTTTCCGCACCCACTAGTTCTTGCGAGACTTCACAATTTTCTCGATTTTTTTTTCTCGAATGCATAAAAACAAAAGTTTGGGGTCGGCAGTGAAAAACTAGGTGGGGTCGGGTAACCGGAACCAAACAATTTTTAGGCCTAAAGCTATTAATATATGGCAATAGATAAGAGTTTCTAAAATCATTGTCACTACATATACAAGGTTTTGCCGTGCACGCTTTGAAAAGATTAATCAACGTTGCCAATGTTTATTTTACAATTACGTAGTTTTTAATGTCAGGTAACTTTTACTGTACACTATTTCCTGCGTTTGACAATTATGTTATTCAACGCCACATGATTAAAGGGGCACAAGCTGAGTTTAAACGTATGTGGGCGTAATTTTTGCTGCATATTTAAAAGGTAATCGCAATATTCTACTTACTGTAACATACTTGACAACCACTTGCAATTGACTGAATTCAAACCTAGTATTAAGATATAACTCATATACAATCCGATGACGTAATTTATCATACGTATAAAAAATGTTAAGCAAATTGCTACTATGTACTCAACTGTTCCAACAATGCCAGAAGACAGTCTTAATGTTATAGAAGACATGCATTAACATAATATTAACATTATACTGGAATGTGCTTTTATTGAGGTATTTTCACTTGAGTATTAAAAAAAGGTTATAAACTCAGCTTGTGTCCCTTTAATAGGTTAATCTCTGAGCCAGTAAATGTTAATCGCGGTATGTCAGTGTATGAATTCGACGCTAGTTAGTAAATAAAACGTGTTTCCGTTAGTCAAACAGGAAAGCATGGGATTGACGTGACATAGAGCATTCGGGAAACAATTACACAGCCTTGTGGCACAGCGTAAATGGAATTCCAGCATCAATAACACTTTGTACAGCCTATACAGTAAATTGCACCTATTCTTGACTAGTTTCCATGTACTTTATTTCATTATCTTGCATTGCAAAAAGAATAACGTCACGGTTATTTATAGAAATGAGGGTGGATATCTTTTAAAGTACACTGTGTGTCTGTAATTTTTTATTCTGGTTTGTCCCTTTTTTTCTTTTCTTTTTTCTGTGTACGTAATTTTGCAACAAGTTCCATCGGGAGAACAGTACTAATGCACTGAAATGGTGTCTGTATATGAAAGATTTGTAAATAAATAAATAAATAAATAAATAAATAAATAAATAAATAAATAAATAAATAAATAAATAAATAAATAAATAAATAAATAAATAAAAAGAAAGAAAAATGTTACGTGAAAACACCATTATCTCAGTCTGGTCGTCGCTTTTGATTTAATTTAATTTAATTTAATCTAATCTAATTTAATCTAATTTAATTTTAATACTGCCTAAATTTTGTGTTTGATTTTTGAACCGTAATTCCACTTCGTTAATACTAACCATAAAAAGAATTTTAAAAAGTATATTTTTTTTCAATTCCAATCTTTGTCTTCATAACTTATCCTGTCTGCTTTGAAATAAGCGATTGTCGATGCCAACGGTCACGTGACGGTCTCGTGTTTTGATAGTTGAGAAGCCTGACGAAATTCCAGACAGATTTTGTCTGTGTTGTGCGTATCAATTGTACCATCTGATCGAAGGTAGTTGTCATAGCAACAAATGTCTATGGTTGGAGGAGTTAAAGAAGTCAAGTATTGTGCAGAAACATAGACATTATGAGCTTCCTCCATGGTCACCATGGTTACTTCGTAAAAGCAAAACGTTCGAAAAAATAGGCAGGTCCTAAGCTTACATTCGGATGTCGTCGAATAAAACCGTGTTTACGACTTGGAAGTTGTAACAAAACATCAATTTCCATTCCTCGGGGTCACGACACGTATGTTGATATTGAATAAAACGTAGTCCCTGTTTTGGCCTTAAACACAGTTTTAATGACATTCTCTCCATAAAAGTAAAAACGATTTCGACATTTAAATAAGGTCACGTGATTCGTTCTCTGTTCACCTGACGTCACTCATGAGGACTTCAAAATGGAATATTTACGACACAAACGTTGAGTATGTAGGCTTTCAATAAACAGCTCACAGCAAATTTAGTATGGAAATCTTCAGAGAACAGCAGACGAGGAAACGAGGGAGAACACTTATAAGGAAGACATATAAATAATAAATCTACAAAGCGTAATGACAAATTGAGACTGCTGTAAACATGTATGTAATATCAACTTTACTTAATATTGAACATTTTAAACTCAACTAGGGGGACACAATTTGTGTTAGTTTTTTTTTAAATCGATGGTAAAAATTTATTAATGTAAAATAGAAATAATAATGATAATAAGGATAAAAAATTGTTTCAGGTCAGGACGTTTTGTCTAAAGTGGTGCGACGACGCGATTTTATTAATTTCTTTTTTTAAATTCTCCACAAACCTGTCACTCAGTCTGATATTTATGGGCAATTACTGTTCTTTTTATTTAGTATTTTAGAGCAAGTGTATAACTATATGGCCATGGGGCAGATGTCATTTGCTTGTTCATCGCATGATTGGCTCTACAGTTGTCTTCACTGAAGTATGGAGGGTTATTTTTGTGTTTCCCCACGGATCTGCAGACTGCGCATGCAGGCTGGACAAACACACATAAAAAGACCGACGCGGGGGTATTTAAGTGATGCGCGCGCTGACCAGAAAGAATTCTTTTTTGTCCTAATAAAATTAATATTTATAACACAATCGATGTCACGATCATGGCGGTGAATAATTATAACTCTTCGAACAGACATATATCGGCACAACGGCCTTCATCAACTCCTTGGAATACGTAATCCATATTGCAACCTCTATAAGTGCACGCGATTAAAACGTTGTCATAGCAACCTCTGTCCAATCCAAGATCACCAAACCATTGTTCTCAGGTCCTATCAGGACTCGAAATATAAAACGTAGTTAACTGGGGTACAATTGTGGCTCAAATCACCATGGATTGTAGCCATTCACAAACAAATGGCAGCGGTGAGGCTCGGAACAACAAAGTACATATCTCAATTCTGTCAACTACTCTAAGCATTCGACTCCACGGATAATACGAAATCACTTCATTTCATTCCGATCCCACAATTGGCATGCCAGTCGTATTTTAGCATTTATCACCGCTTGATATTATGTGAAATGTCAATAGTGTTGCGATATTGCATGTTCATTTTACTAAAGAACTTGAAATGTATGTATGTATGTATGTATGTATGTATGTATGTATGTATGTATGTATGTATGTATGTATGTATGTGTGTGTGTGTGTGTGTGTGTGTGTGTGTGTATGTATGTATGTATGTATGTATGTATGTATGTATGTATGTATGTATGTATGTATGTATGTATGTATGTATGTATGTATGTATGTATGTATGTATGTATGTATGTCTATCTCCCTCTATCTCTGTATGTGTAAAAGTGTTTATGTATAATTAAACACCGTGAGACGGACTCAGTCGTACGTGTCGTTCATTATAGAGACGCGATATACAATTTTAAATTGCCAATGAAACAATGAAAAATTAATGTACCAGCAGCCCTACGGTCTTGCAAGTCACTGTGAAATCAAATCACTATCCTAAAGGAACTTAAATATTAGAAAGAGCGTTGTCATAACAAAGAAAATAGTAACTGCACTAAACTAACATGAAATATACAAATAATTACACCTTCCGATGTATGTCTGCTGAATAAATTTACCAGACTAAGATGCTCTAATAACTTAGTTATAAAGTTCAATTTTCTGTGTTATTTAAATTTTTCAAAATTTGAATATTAATCACCTAAAATACAATAATAATGATGGCATGACATTTGCTATTATTATTTGGTAAAAAGACTATCAAAAGAACTGTGATGCAATATTCTGGGTATATTATGTTTGTAATAATAATTATGCATTATATAGCAGAGTATATGATATGATCTGTCACGGCTGTTGTGAACGTTTGAAAAAGACCAGTGTGAATTTGCTATTGATCTGGATAACACAAAACTGTCATTTACATCAGCTACGTGTCAAGTTTAGTTTGTCCTGTCATCGCCATGTTTTTGTGTTCAAATTGTACGGCGGGTATATATGTACCAAATTGATCTAACGGCAAAGGATGTCACATTTTCATCTCACGGAACATTAAACCTATCTCATCAGATATAGTGTTAATTGACGACTTTGAAAATGATCCACGACTAACACTTTACTGTTCCTACGTCATATACCATATATGGCAGGAGTATGCATATTTTTTCAAGTTAAAACTGCAAAGAAAAACCTGTGCCGATTGGGGTTGGGCGGGGGGGGAGGGGGTGGGGGTGGTGGTACCACGTAACAAAGATATGTTACCATATGGATTAGGTTCTGGGTTTCAGGTTAACCTCGACCAGGTTAGCCTCGTTCCAAGTTAACCTCGACCAGGTTAGCCTCGGTTCCAGGTTAACCTCGACCAGGTTAGCCTCGTTCCAAGTTAACCTCGACCAGGTTAGCCTCGTTCCAAGTTAACCTCAACCAGGTTAGCCTCGTTCCAGGTTAACCTCGACCAGGTTAGCCTCGTTTCAGCTTAACCTCGACCAGGTTAACCTCGTTCAGGTTAGCCTCGTTCCAGGTTAACCTCGTCCAGGTTAGCCTCGTTCCAGGTTAACCTCGACCAGGTTAGCCTCGTCCAGTTTAGCCTCGTTCCATGTTAACCTCGACCAGGTTAGCCTCGTTCCAGGTTAACCTCGACCAAGTTAGTCTCGTTCCAGGTTAACCTCGACCAGGTTAGCCTCGTTCTGGGTTAACCTCAACCAGTAGCCTCGTTCTGGGTTAACCTCGACCAGGTTAGCCTCGTTCTGGGTTAACCTCAACCAGTAGCCTCGTTCTGGGCTAACCTCGACCAGGTTAGCCTCGACTTCTGCTGTCCATGAAAGAAAGACAGTTTAATCCTAATCCTGACGTCAAAGTATTTGCTGAAAACCGACTTGTTAATTTTCTACACCTGAGTGCGCTCCGAATTGACTCTTCTCTTGCGTGCGAAAATAGACCTACATTGGATGGTATTAGCATGTAATTGGAAAACCTATGTGTAGGCTAAAAAAGGCTATTGTATAGCGTCTTAACTAAGTCTACAGTTGTCTTGGTACATACTGAAGTTGTAGTGAACCTGTTGATCATCTATTGTAAACTAAGCCAATTACATGATTGCATCGTTCACAAGTCAATGACTACATGTACCGAGTTTTTCGATCCGCAACTCTGTTGTCTTGTATTCAAATATCCTTGTAAAATATTTATAACATGTTTCGCTTGCTTGATCAATGATACAATTCTCTATGTGACAAGATGCAATAATAGATTGTACATATATCGCTCTCAAATCCAAATACTTTCCAGAAAGAACATTCCAAACAAAATGGAATGCGTATCCCAGGGTATGAGATCTATTCGTGTGATAACTTTCCTAAGGATACAGTTGCAATAATTCGTCAGTGGTTTTGATATAGAAGCTAGAGGTCAAGAACGGTGGGATACATCTTAATTTGTTTTTCATATTTGTTGCGATACATAATACGCTAACCGTTTTTCATAACATGCACACAAATACTGCAAATAAACACACCATCGCCCCAAAAAATCCATCGCCGAAGTATTAACGGAGAATAAAAGTGAAGTCTAGAATATACATCGTATTACCTATTGTGCACATAACACAAATGGACACATAATTTTTCCACACAAAAAAATCATCGCCAAAGCATTAATTCCTCGCAGGATGAAAGTGATTAAAACATGTACTTACCTGTTGTGCACATAACACAAATGGACACATCATTTTACCAAAAATCCATCGACGAAGCATTCCTTGAATAAATGTAAAAGGCATACAAAATATGGCCATGCAAAGATCTGATATAGAGAGATTGAGAAGGTACCGATGTAGTTCCCTTTTCTGGTTTAGTCCACATCCAAGGACAACGATGACCATCAGATTCCCCACTACAGCCAGTAGAATGGTTGTTGAATAAATTGCAACCAATGTTACTCTTCCCCAGTAGGGTACGATTTCGTAGGGTGTATCAATTTCATTACATATTGATGCCAATGTGTCATCTACTTCGGACATATAAGAATCATTCTCGGTGGTGTTAGAGTCGACGAATTCGAACGGACAGGTCTCAGGGTGACACATACACCCGAGATAGTGCTCTTCCACCATATCATTGTACAAAGCATTGCTTGTTGCACCAAGGCTGTTACGGTTTTCCATGGTTTAAAGCATTATACATACATTTATCCTATAATATGTCACATATAATGTAGGTAGTACACCAGAAGTTAAAAGTCTCGCCTACGCGAATAACATATATTCTTCTGTGTCCGAACACAAATTCCGAAAAGTAAGCCTTATGTCGTTCAGACGATCATCACATGTACCTTTACAAGTGCGGACAGCTAACTATGTGTTGCGGTATTAACTTATCATAATTTACTTATCATATGTAATGAACGCATGCGCAATGCAAAAGGGGTATTCTCTTACCTATAACATTAAATACGCAATAGGTGCATGCAAATAAATAATTCAGTTGAACGTCTTGACACACACTGCTGCTAAATTTTTATAAACACGGATATGTATATTTGTTGAAAAATAATTCTTTAAGCTGTTTTTGTTATAGATATTATGAATTACTCAAAATATCGTACACCCTGAACAGTATTTAATAAACACGAGTGCGCGCGCGCGTGTGTGTGTGTGTGCGTGTGCGTGCGTGCGTACATGTGTGCGTACGTGCATGAGTGTGTGTATGTATGTGTGCGTGCGTGCATGCGAATGTACGTCCATGTGTGTATGCGTGCGTGCGTGCGTGCGTGCGTATGCGCATGGGTGTGCGCGTGCGTGCGTGCGTGCGTTTGTACCTGTACACGCCATATGGTACAATAAAGCAAATCTTAGTGATTTTGGGTCTCCGTCCTAAAATCAGCATCACAATTCAACCTGTTATTTAAGTTACCTATTAATAAAATTGAACTGTAATTAACATGTACAATGTCTAATTATTGGTATTTTAACAATTTTGAGGGAATACATTGTTGGTTGTTTGATCGCAAAAAAATATACTCAACTGATCAAGTTACAGCTAATGGTGTATCGTAAGAGTCGACAGTTGGTAAGACTATTATTGTATGCCATCAGTTTTGTAAAATAAAGTGCCGTAGGTATGATTTTAAAAGCCTGAACATAGCACATATTGAACCGAATTTCGAGCAGATGTTGCATTTTGTGATTTTTTTTTCAATTGCCTTTTTTTTTTTTTTTAATTTAGAGTTGTCAGCATATTTTCCTAAGTGCAACATAAGCCATAGTCACTCTTGATGCAAATTGCGCTATGTGGAAAATAAGAACACGACCCGTACTGTGACTGGAATGAAAACGCCGTTGAAATTATCGGAAAACCCGAGGGTAAAAAGAAGCATCTTCTTAATGTAGACAATTTTATTTAAAGGATAAAACCGGGTCACATGACTGTGAGAGTGAAAGAAGCCTACAAAAGCATTTACGTCACTGTGCTGTATAATCAAACGAATGACACTGGGGTGAATCTTGGAGTTCACTCGTACTCTGGGATCTATGCTTAACCTGCGCTAGCTCCATCTGGGGCGTTTTATTTATTAAATAACCAAACTTAAGATATATATTCTCTAAAAAAAGTGGTAAATTACTTATAAAAATACTGTTACTTAGCAGTAGTCAATAGTATCTGTAGATATGTGACCGGAAGCTTGGTTTTGAATTTGTCGCCATATTCAATTTTTAAATTGTACTAGTTGAAACTGGAGTATCAGTTTTCGATCAGACAACCACAGTATATTAAAATAGTCATAATTAGACATTGTAAATGTTAAAAAGTGGTCGATATTATCCATAAGCAGTACAGAATCAGGTTGAAACCGATATCGCCGTTGAGGGCGTTGAGTTTTGGGTGCGGACCTCAAAATCAGTTTGATTTTATTTATCGTATACTAAAGCTACAAAAAATACGTCTACCCACAGATGATGGAATACTTTTCCCGGTCTACGATATGACGAGTAAGTTATTGTACCCATCGTTAAGTATCTAATATCACATATTGATGAAACTACATGTTCGAACAACTACGTTTAGCCAAAATAGCTGCCATAATTTCGATAAAAACTCTTTTCAAAATGAGAGCTAGAGTAATATATTAGTCATCACATCACGTGCCACCCCAACTCGTCTCGAGTACTTCCGAGCCTGAAGACATTGGACATTCAAAGTGTACTATAAGAACAAGATGTAACTGATACTGTCATTCCACCAGATTAATGCAGTAACTATACTATCTAAAATGACTATTATTAGAATATGTTACAATGGAAGTCAGTTGAGTACAAACAATTCATCCAAAGATCAGCGCCCTCAACGGCGATCAAAATTTCGACCTGTTTTCATTAAGTGTTTCTGTACTGCTTTATGGATTAGATCAAATATATAATTATCGTTATTTTCATATTTTTCAGTGAATATATTGTGGTTTTTTGATTGAAAATTGATAATCTAGTTACAACTAGTGTAGTTTTAATATGATGGAAGATTCAAAAGTGAGCTTTCGCTCACTTGCACCACTACACTACCTACAGATAATATTGACTACTAAATAACAGATACAATGTCTTTACATGAGTAACTGACCAATTGTTTTAGTGAATATATATATTTGGTTATTTGATGACAAATATCCCAGTCTCAGCTTTATTATAGTCTGGATGTCAACTGTGGTTTCTAAACCACAGTCTGGTCAAAGTCCCTCAATCAGCACAAAAAAAGTTGTTCATCCAATCAGTGAACCACAGCTGCTACATACATCGTGACGTAAACAGTGCATAAGTAGCATCCTGAGCTGACAAATATACCATATTTGGACATAACGTAACTGCCCCAATAATCACTAATTTTATGAGGGACTGTGTTATTGGTTAGAATTTTGTGACTGATTAACAAAGACGTGATGTTAATGTCTGTGTGGGTGGCTGTGGATGAATTTTAAATTGCATCTCATGCACCTCAGGACTTCTAGAGTAATGACTTTGACTATACTGTGAGTGGAGTGTAAATGGTAACGATACTGTATAGGAACTAGACTACAGCTATGATGGAGAAGACGACATTTGAAATATCGCAAAAAGCTCAGTTTAATCTTCAATTACAGGAAAGCATGCACGTCACAGAAATTAAGCACCAATTTTTGTTGTTGCAATATATCACATTATGGAATCTGATGCTTTATTTAAGAAGTAAGCCTTATGACTAACCCAGACAATATTTATTAATCCCAGTGTAGACTAGACATTGATCGAATGCAGACGCCAACTCTTCACATGATCCGCTATGTGATAAATGGCATGAAACGAAACAATCACCAAAAAGAAACCTTATATGTCCGAGATGGCCGTTTCATCTGCATACTTGTACTAATCCACAGGCCATGAAATGACAGACAGTCGCGATAAGCTGATTGTACTAGAAGAAGGGACATTGGTGCTATATTTAATAATTCGTGCCCGCGAACACTTAATTAATAGTTTAATTATTGCTGTATCATTCATAGAACAAGTACGCATGACATTTATTAATTATTTATTATTTACCATTAATTACTTGCACTATTACTTGCATTCTATAATGTATTTGAAAGCATACTGCATGCAAATGATATGCAAATGATGCGCGATCATTCCATTTAGGCTAGTAAAAAAATTGTGTGGTTCTCATTACGCTCAATTTTAGAATAGGCGGGTAGGTAGATTACTTATTTATTTATTTTTTCTTATGCGAGTGTCTAGTTCAGGTAGTTATGTTTTCCACTGTTTTCCTTGTGGTCTCTGTGTTATGCGTCAGATATACAGCCACAAGAACAGTTTTACATTGTTTTGTTTTTTAAAGTTGTCAGTTTCCGCATCCACTGTTTCTGGCAAGACTTCATAATTATCGCGATTTTATTTTTTTTCTCGAATATGTACAAACAAATTTAGGGTCGGCGGTGAAAAACTAGGTGGGGTAGGGTAACCGAACATTCAGGGTTTTTTTTAGGCCTTGCACTTGATCGCAGTGTGATATTTACAGATGTTGCCGTTTCAAATTGATAATGTTAAACATAACCTCATGCACTCATAAATGAAGTTATGTCATAGTATTCGCATTTTGTTAATGTTCACAGTAAATTTGATGAAAATTATCATAATTATCACCACTAAAATTGTAGAATTTGAATACTTTTCTCATCCAGACTACATTGACTTTGGTTTTTAAATTTGAAAATCAATTCATACATAATGTTACATGCAATAGACAGCCGAGTGTGTTGAATCGATTTTATGAAAACGCATTAAAAAATACTACTACTACGAGCAAAGTAAATCAGAAGCTATTCAAAACTTGTACAAACCCAGTGTGTGGCTATGGGAACATATCAAAAGATATCGAACAGAGCAACATCGAAAACAACAAAAAATAATGACGACTAGACTAGACATGTCATTCAAATAAAGGACTCTAGAGTCCCCTGTAATTTCATTTATTAGTCTAATTATATCTATCGTGACTAGGAGCAGATATTGCCCTGGAGAGGCAACCTTTCCTGATGAACAGAGGAGCTGTTAGCTATATTATTGGAAACATGCATTCTCGCAAACCAGGGCTGTTATTTCTTCCGCTACTCGAGTGTACTCTTCGAAATACCTAGTTCTTACAAACGTTTCGACGGTGCCGTAAAAGAGGCAATGGTTTGCGACGATGGTAACATGGGACTAGAAAATAACCCCAGCTTCGGACGGGAGATATATATTTTGTTAGTTAAAACTGACATAACCACAACTCGAATATTATAAAGTCAAATTGCTTCGAATAAATATCGCTCAGCATGCAGGCATCATCAACAGCGATGAATCCCAGAAATTTCATGTAGAACTGTTTTGTAAACATAACTCAGATAAATTATTTTTCTACTTGTCATTGATGTAACCGGCAAGTTTTCGATAACAAGTTAGCGACATTATTTTTAAAAGAATGATCCTATGGCTACGTCACATGGTACACAATATGGCAAATCAGTTAGATCATATAGTCGCCAACCACTGAGTGTTCAAGACTTGGCTTTCGAAAAAAAAATGATTTAAGAAGGAAGAAAGCAAAACTAAAAAGTAAACCGAGACTCACTCGCGTTGTTACCTGAAAAGTAAACTATACAGCTAGAGTGCCTGCGACGACTTTCAAGAAGTACACAAAATGCATGCCCACAGTATAAAGGGTCTGTGTAATTTAAAGAAAAATCGGCTTTGTATTGCTTTCAGCGAAAATGAATTGTACAGAATGACATAGAGCTATAATATCTATACCAGAAATGGTTACCATAGAGACTGAAGTAGTACTACAGTCAGCATGCAAAGTAAATACACAATACGATACATATAGATTCAAAAGTCTGCATGTTACTACACAGGTGTTAACGAGTCCATAACGATGAGCGTAGGGCTTGACTTAGCGTTTCCAAAAATATCATCGAAAGGTCGTCCGAGATAAAACTTATGACAGGATAAAAATTATCACTTACGCGACATATCGTCTTCCAAATGGGTGCATGTAGACATATCTATTCTCCAGAGGATTCTAACTGTACTGCGCGTCTGAACTCTACATCGTAGTGGAAACTGGCGCTTTATAAATTGATTGATTGATTGGCTGATTGGTTGGTTGGTTGGGTAGTTGGTTGGCTGGCTGGCTGGCTGCCTGGTTGGTTGATTGGTTGGTTGGTTGGTTGGTTGGTTGGTTGATTGGTTGGTTGGTTGGTTGGTTAGTTGGTTGGTTGGTTGGTTGGTTGGTTGATTGATTGATTGATTGATTGATTGATTGATTGATTGATTGATTAATTGATTGATTGATTGATTGATTGATTGATTAATTGATTGATTGATTGATTGATTGATTGGTGTAGTTCTTTGCGTAGATTGAAGTAAATCAAATGGCTTAAATGTTCAGAAAGTGTCTACGAATTTACAGCAGTATCTTGAGTATTTGAACCAAAAATTGCACACTTCAACAACACAGCAATATAGAACGTGGGTAGGTAGTAAATATAATGGTGTAGCCAACAGCACATCTAAATTGGGTCGCGTTACGGATTTATGCTGGAACATCGAACAATTTTGTGTCTGTACATTTTCAAAGCGTTGTTAGGGAACAGACTGTTACTTCATATTATTGCGCTTGGCATATGGTATTTCTGCAGCTGGTGGAACTAACGAAAATCTATAATGGCAGAATACAACTAAGATCGAGGGGTGAATGAAAAGTGTGGTCTGCACAACATCATTATAATTTGAAATAACCTTCAGATTTTTCCCAATGCAAACGCTCAGTTACATTGACATTTTTTAACTCAAGATGACACTAACTTTCACTTTCATGAATATCTGAAGAGAATATAGCTTAATCATTTAGCTTATACCTGGGGAACCGGTTGCCGACACTTACACCACCTAGGGCTTGAGGTTGTGGCCCTTATGGAGTCACCGTGACGACCGTGCCTTATTCTAAAATGGCGATGTCTGTTGGTTATAAGTTATCCAGCAAAAAAAAAATATCCTGCAAAATTAAATGTAACTGTAAAAAATATTACAGTCCGATTTTCTCTTTTCATGTTGTACCGACTTCCATCGACTAACATGGTGACATTTTGGTTGTCATGGTGATATATGGTTTTAAGCTAGTTATATATCTTCAAAGAGTTCCTCAAAGGTGAGGATTGTCGTCAGAGATTGTCAACGGTAGCGGATAACTTATTAATTATATTTATGGACTAAATCACCAGACCTAAATAGAACATGCATAGATAAAAAACCCCGAAGATTTCGACACGTTTTGATTTCTTGACCTATTCAATCCGTTACATTTTGCGTCCACATGTTTTTGTAAATGTGGAATAATCAGGCATGAAAATTTGGATGTTAACACATATTTATGATGATAATAAATAATATAATGATGTAATTTTTTATATAGCGCTTTCCTACTCTCCGCTTTATAATTATTATTACCTGGCTCGGATCTATAGTGGCACAACGGCCCTTTATACTTCCTCAACTCCCTGGGGAGCATACAATCCATTGCAGCCTTTATAAGCGCATGGGATTAAAGCATTCACATTACTGCAGATATCACGCTTTTCAAAAACTCTTCTCGGATCGTACATTGCATGAAAGTGATTTTGAACATATTTTATTTATGTAATACTTATAAAATATTCAAATGTCACCAAAAGCACTGCATATTGATTCTGATTACTTCTATGAAATCACTCTGAGCCAACTCACGACATGTATGCTGTTACACTACATATTTCGGCACATCTTTGTAGTAAGTTTATTTACAAAGAGGGCCACAGGCATAAACCGATTAATGCCCAGTTCAGAAAAGATATCGGTAACACTTTATGAAATTTAGTTTCTCATTTTGGAAGCATGATGATAAATGAAACATGCCATTTGAATAATTTTGAGACATTTTGTGACCTTATAAGTTATATATTGTATAAATGTGTCATACAAAGAGGTTTTACAAAATGGTACGCATCTTAGGAGGAATTTCCGCAGGTCTCAGTTCGTCATAACAATGACAAAGTGTCATGACATGATACTCGTTTTTTGTGAATTATCAATATAACCTCTATCTCTGCAATTGTTAGTAAAGTTACATGCCTTCGGGTTTACATTTTGTGAAGATTCAATGGAGACAATGGTTGTTGGATCCGTTACATTACTGTTTCATGTTTCCTAAACTGAGACTTTACAAATATTCCTCGTCAAAACTTATCGATTCACTTACCAATAATTACATGTCAGCGTAGGTCATCTCTGTGTATTAGCTACAATGTACATGTCAGCGTAGGTCATCTCTGTGTATTAGTTCAGTACGAACTTACTGCTCAAAGGGCTGATTTAATTAATTCCTGCATAATAAATGAGGTGTCTCCTGTGTGTGTTATTACATGGTTAGTTTACTGCTTTAAGCTTGAATTCAGTGGGTTCAATTCATTTTCTGCATATTTAATAAGCAATGCAATTTAAAGGCAAAGTAGTGCCCTTAAGTTACGACATAATCAAACATTGTTGGATGTTGAGGTTTGCATTCACTCATCAGAAATTATTTGTTCACCTGAATACTAACCCAGGTTGCTATAACTGTACAACTGCTGACATCAGACCGTGGACAACCGGAACCTGTTACACAAACAGGGAAAGTAAACACATGGATTGGATTAACAACATTTGGCAGAGCAGGTTGGACTTGTATTACATTTCATGGTTTGATAAGAACAGTTTTATGGCCTCTTAATGTGTACATGAAATGCCAGGGGAGCTGGAAATTAGTTTGTGAATGTGAACTATTATATAAAGCGGTCATAAAACTGTTCTTATCAAATGATGGAATGTAAGTAATACAAGTCTCTGTACTTCCAGCATGCTGCACCAAGTGTTATTAGCCCAGTTGTTTACTTTCCTTGTTTGTAACAGGATCAATTTTACGGTCTGATGTTAGCAGTTATAAAAGTTATCCTCTGAATGTAGACATAACCTTCTCGACTTTTCAATAGGTTACTCAACTCTAGTACTGCGCATGTCTGCTCTTTCAGCTAACGATTGTGGACACTCACTCATTTTGCATTATAATTATTCAACAAATCACTAACATTTGTGGCGCCAATTTCTAAGGTGCTCTGGATAGATGGTTGTCTACAATGACGGTTTTCCCCTATTAGCCGTTCAAGTGCTACAAACCCGACTTGACGAGCCAGCAAGTCGGGTATAATAAACATTGTTTGCATCTCTAAAGCTGTTTGTAATGTCACTGATAATAGGTCAATAAAACTGATAACAGCTGATATAATATTGAGCTTAGCTTTGCCTGATATGATTTACTCCTTGAAAATAATCTTGCGCTGTGAACTACACTTTTGAATTACAGTCATCATGGAGAGAGGACAAACGTTGCACAATAAAATACGTCACTTGTTCTTTGTGAAAATAAAGATAGTGGGATTTTGACTTGCAAAATGGAAATTAGCTCAAAATTTCGGGATTTTGTTTCAGTGTTGAAATGCCCGAAAGTAGTACCAGCGAGCAAGAGAAACATTTACAAATGTTGACTTGGTGTTATGTAAGAGTGCATTATCACATTTGTAAACACACATTAGTTAGTGATAAGACTGAGTAAAAGAAGAAAATATCGAAATATGTGAAAAGATCAACCGTGAAAACAGTGTCTGCGTTTAATAGTAAAGAAACGTGCAGCTGTAATGGTTGCTGTATTAGTTTATAACGAGTAAAGGAAATAACCACATGTAAAGAAGCACTAAAAAGCTACTCTGTTTCCACATCTGACATTAAAAAGTCTTCAGCTGCAGGTACGTGGGTGTTGTATGGACTTTCAATAAGAACAGTATGGGATCCACTTAGCTGGCATCGACGTTATTACAGTTCGTTTCCATATGCCATGCACAAACCATTAAAGATTCTCATACTATTATATTATCAAGATCAGTGGACCTCATCACAAGGTTTCATGTTGTGATAAACACAGTAATGATAACACACAACCATCTCGTACACAGTGTCTGCCCCTTATTTTGTTAATGATGTAAACAGTAGCAGCATGCACACTACTTTACTACTATTACAATAGACACATGGTAGACTTGGTAGTATTGTTCATATTGTAGGACAGTCTCTGTCTGTCTGTCTGTCTGTCTGTCTGTCTGTCTGTCTGTCTGTCTGTCTGTCTGTCTGTCTGTCTGTCTCTCTCTCTCTCTCTCTCTCTCTCTCTCTCTCTCTCTCTCTCTCTCTCTCTCTCTCTCTCTCTCTCTCTCTCTCTCTCTCTCTCTCTCAGTAGTGTTCTCTAAAGATATCCGCAAATTGCCAAATGAGTACCAATCATGCGGTTAGATATACTTTGAATGCTTTCACCATATTGGCTGCAAGCTGTGCTCCGCCTCTAGAAAAACGTTCCCGCTACATTATTTAATCTAGAGTCTGGGAATTGCTTTCTCAATATTACAGTGACGTCTCTCCGGCTAAGGTAGAATTTCTCCCGGCATTGTGTCAAAGGTTATTGGTTGTCATTATTAAACGGTATGAATTTTATAAAAAAACAGTTAGAGTATGTGGCGTTAGTACGAAATGGTTACACTAGTTTGTCAACATCGTTGTAGACCATAGCCTCTTTTACGGCACCGTCCAAGACGCATCTCTGAGACTCAATACATATTTCGTTCGTTGCTTCAGCAGATTCTGTCTGTCTGTCTGTCTGTCTGTCTGTCTGTCTGTCTGTCTGTCTGTCTGTCTGTCTGTCTGTCTGTCTGTCTGTCTGTCTGTCTGTCTGTCTGTCTGTCTCTCTCTCTCTCTCTCTCTCTCTCTCTCTCTCTCTCTCTCTCTCTCTCTCTCTCTCTCTCTCTCTCTCTCTCTCTCTCTCTCTCTCTCTCTCTCTCTCTCTCTCTCTCTCTCTCTCTCTCTCTCTCTTTCAAACATAACAAATTCATGTACCCGATTAGCGAACACGCTAAAAATCTATCAATACTCGCGTACTAATTATAGTCACGTTTTCTTGACTGTGTTTATTTGAGAAAAACAAAATATATTGTTTGGGTGTTTTCAAAATACTGTCAAAAAGAAAAAAAAACACGCTGACTAACTTCCTCCCAGTTAACAACGCATCTCCGGGTCAGCAAAAACAATCAACTACATGGCTGGAAATTGTACGTTCATTCACATTCAACCATCGCTTAAACCTGTATAAGTGTAATTAATTTTTCTATCCGACAACTAACAATATATTCACTGAAAATTGTTAAAATACCAATAATTAGACATTGTATGTACCAATTAAAGGTCAATTTTATTTATAAGTATTAATATAATAAGTTCGGGGGGGGGGCTGATTTTTGGGTGCGGACCCCAAAATCAATTTAACTGTATATTGCATGATACTGCTACATGAATACGTTTTCCCAGACGCGATTCAATACTGTGTAGGGTGTACACTATTACGATTCAGTCAATAGGTCTAAGGCAAAAAAAGGAATTTCTGGTCATGGCATTCTGCTCCAAATGGGGCGACGATGCGATTTTTTATTGTTTATATCACTCAGTCTGCTAAGAGAGCCACTGCTCATGCGCCTTGAAGAACTTCCCTTTCCTTCACAGCATTTTAGGCTTAGTGTTTATACATTCTTTCATATACTCGCACATGGAAAAAAAAATACCTACCACACAACTTGTTTTTCCTAACTAGATAGTTATGTCGAGATAACGAGATAATATATAATTTTTGCTCTAGAAAAATATCCCCAATGGGCTTTCATACATTCACTACAGGTTAGGTAAATATCAATGGCTTGTTCTTCTGATAAATCATTTCCACCAACAATGACAACCGATGTCTGGAAACAGGGTGAGGAAAATAGGGAATTTCAAATGGTGATGCGCATTCCAGATCTTTTTTTTCTCTTCTCCACTAAACGTCAAACTTATAAAAAAAAAAAAGACTGACATGCTGGTATCCAAATCAGTGATGCTCGTGCTAATCAGAAACAACTGGGTTTTTTTGCCTAACAAATTATTTTTTTATTTTTTTTATTTTTCTTGAAATAACGTTCTAGTTGTAGTTAGTGAAGATTTAACATTCAAATGAGAAAGGAATATATTGATACACCTAGTAAAGACAGGAATAGAATAAGCAGCAATAACCGGTCAATTACACATACTATGAGATTCCACTCCTGCTGGCACAGTTCTTTTCTCTGTCGGTTCATTTGTCGATCTGATATATACTTCAAATTATGAAGTAATGAGCAGACGATTTCTTTCTCCCTCCCACGTATTTCATCACTCGTCGTGGCTATCTGTGAGTTTTCTGTTCTAAAGTCTAAAAGTTCAACCACATTGGTTCCATACCCTATATCCGCAATTGCGCTGCTGCAGTATTTTTTCTGAAGTCTGTGTGATGATTGTTTCATGTTTGTACCAATACATAGCACGGTTGACAGGTAGATGGCAGGGGTATACAGCCAGGTGGGAACGTGGTTTGTAGTACTACTAGTGTGGTAGAAATGTATACCCAATACCAAAACATTGAAGACACAGGCTAGTACAACACTTGAGGCAATACAGATGTAGAAGCGAACTACAAAAAAAGCAGAAAACGCATTGTTAGTGAAATTTGACATTAGAGAGAGAGAGAGAGAGAGAGAGAGAGAGAGAGAGAGAGAGAGAGAGAGAGAGACAGACAGACAGACAGACAGACAGACAGACAGACAGACAGACAGACAGACAGACAGACAGACAGACAGACAGACAGACAGACAGACAGACAGACAGACAGACAGACTGACAGACAGACAGACAGACAGACAGACAGACAGACATACACACACAGACAGACAGAGAGAGACAGACAGAGTAAATGAGACAGACACACACATACACACACACACAGACAGACAGGCAGGCAGGCAGGCAGACAGACAGGCAGGCAGACAGACAGACAGACAGTCAGACAGACAGACAGACAGACAGACCGACAGACAGACAGACAGACAGGGAAAGAGAATGGGGAGGATGGATGGAGGGGAGAGAGCGAGAGAAATAGAAACAGGCAGACAGATTGGACAGACAGACAGACAGACAGACAGACAGACAGACAGACAGACAGACAGACAGACAGACAGACAGACAGACAGACAGAGGAGTACTATATTAGGAGTCACTAGTCGTTTCTCGGAAATTCATGCTATATTTGAGTATCACACTTAATATATCGCTTACTTCATGTTAGACATTTAGCACTGCCCCCCACCCCCAGTGATACACACACACACACACACACACACATATATATATATTTGATGTTATCACTCTTATGTTTCACAGACATAGCTGTGACCAAAGCTCGATTACTATGGCAACGCAGAACGTTTATTGTGGATAGTCGTCACACTGGAAATAACGAGATGCGTATACAATTCAGTTTGACATGTAAGACATTGAACTGACACGATTGATTTTTGTATCAGTTGCAGTTTCGAATTTCACGGAAGCAACTGCATTGAATCAACGGCGTGACCATTGGAGTAGTCCCATGTGGAAATCTAATGCCACAATTCTAATTCTAATCTAATCTAATGTAATAGTAATGGTATAATGTACGTGTGGTGTACGTAGGGTCACACTTGTTGGTCGATCATATCGTTTGCATTGGTCATTTATTACAAACGATGCGAAACTCACCAAAGATGGGCACACATTCTGACGTTGGTGGCAGCATAAACAAGAAAGTCTGTTGAAAGACGATGAGAGACAGCAGGCAAGTTGTTATGTGAGAAGTGCGTTTACAAGAGTCTAGAGGAAGGTAGAATGTGGCAAGGGAGAGAATCGCAATGATAATGATTGGTATCACCAAATTGTGGATGTAATACAGAGGTTTTCTCCTCAGTGTGATTGTCAACACAACTAAGGGGTACGGTTGATCACTGCAATTGCATAATTCCCTAGTTACGGATGTACCCATCAGATCCCAACCTTCGCTTTGATAGTAAACAGACGTGTCGGCATCGTTACTGATGCTTCTTAGATCCAACTCAGTAATATCGTAAGTCCAAGACCCAAATTTAGCCTCACAATGTTGAGTGTCGAACGGATAGTGCAGTATGTTGAAATGACAGGAATACTTGTAGATGACGGGGACGTTCCAATGCACACTGCCGTTGGAATGGATTATGACATTAGTCGATTTTGCCTTCTCAAGGTCAGCGTTAATACTGAAATAGAGTATAACAGTGACGTCAGTAACCAGTCACATAACATTGAATTAAAAAACTTTTTATGTTAGGTGTGAAAGAAGAGTTTTACCACTTGAAAGTTGTAAATTTATACAGTATGTATGTATGTATGTATGTATGTATGTATGTATGTATGTATGTATGTATGTATGTATGTATGTATGTATGTATGTATGTATGTATGTATGTATGTGTTGTGTCTGTCTGTCTGTCTGTCTGTCTGTCGTCTGTCTGTATGTCTGTCTGTCTGTCTTCGTCCGTTCATGCTTGTGCGAATCATTTATATCTTGATAAAGAATTTTTATTGGAAACGTCGGATTTTACATCTATTTATTCGGACTGACTTACAAGTTCCATATGCATTTCATTATTAAAAGGTACATAGTTGTCTTTCACCTGTTGTAAAGTTTGATATCCGGAGTCCACACAAGATATGCAGGCAGTCTAAGTACGTCCACATCATTATAATCGGTGATGTTCCATTGCAGAAATTCATCCATCCAGTGCTGCTGACAGTGAATTAAGAAATTAATCCGTTGCATGCTTTGAGACTGACTTGCATTGAGAATTTGTATTTTTTTTTTAAACTGGAGGTTGTATATCATGTAATCACGTAGTGGGAATTATGTCAGTGGTAGAGTGATGAAATAGTTATATATACCATATCGTTGTTGCGTTGAATTAATGAGCATAATACGGCTCTTTTCGAAGAAGCTGTCCAAGCTATTAAACGAACTATCAAGATACAACTGCTGACATCAGACCATGGACGAACGGAACATGTTACAAACACAGGGAAAGTAAACAACTGAATTGGATTAATAACACTTGACACAACATGTTATACAGACTTGTATTACATTCCATCATTTGATAAGAACATTTTATGGCCACTTTACATAATCGTTCACATTCACAAACAAATTTCCAGCTCTCCTGACAGTTCATGTACACATAAAGAGGCCATACAACTGTTCTTATCAAATGATGGTGGGTAATACAAGTCTCTGCTGTTCCAACATGCTAAGCCAAGTGTTATTAATTCAATTCAATTGTTTACTTTCCCTGTTTGTAATAGATTCCGGTTGTCCACGGTCTGATGTCGGCAGTTGTAAGTGAGCCTCACCATATGGTTTCAGTTCGAGATATAGACACCATAAAGACAACACACAAACATCTGATCACATCCACTGTGTGGGCTCGTTATCTAGTTAACAATATAAACAGTAACAACATGCACACTACTACAATTATAACAGACATGAGGTATAATTTCTTGAAGTTCAAACAAAATCCATGGTCAGCAACCAACAGATCTGTTTCTTTCATACAGTTACTGTTTATATTATTAACTAAATAAAGAGTCCACATTGTCATGTGATGTTTGTGTGTTATCTTGTCAGTGTCTCTTTCAACCTGAAGCCTTGTGATCTGACTCACTGATCTTGAACAGCTTGAGCAAGCTTCTCGAAAAGAACTGTAATTTGGTTGATGTCGGAATACGACTTTTATTAAGGTTAATTCTACACTTTTAGTTAGTTTGTCTTTATTTCAACTCCTTATAACACCCTTAGGGGAGAGATCAATAAATCAATGTATGATAAAAAACAGCTACATCCTTACTTTGGGATGGGGGGGGGGGGGTTTAAGCCATTTTAGTTCTCACCCTACAAAATCGATTTTATTTTTAATATATGTTTTTAACCCCTAAATACAAATATATCTTTAAAAAATGTCAAACTGAGAAATGGAACAATCTTTGCTACAGTAAATGCATGTCAGCAAACGAATATTTGTACTTACTACTATACTGGCCTTATATTCATAGCACTACATAATACTACATACTGGCTTTGTATTCATAGTAATACATACTACATACTGGCCTTGTATTCATAGCACTACATACTACTACATACTGGCTTTGTACTCATAGTAATACTACTACATACTAACTTTGTATTCATAGTAATACATACTACATACTGGCCTTGTATTCATAGCACTACATGCTACTACATACTGGCTTTGTATTCATAGTACTACACACTACTACATACTGGCTTTGTATTCATAGCACTACATACTACTACATACTGGCTTTGTATTCATAACACTACATACTACTACATACTGGCTTTGTATTCATAGCACTACATACTACTACATAATGGCTTTGTATTCATAGCACTACATACTACTACATACTGGCTTTGTATTCATAGCACTACATACTACTGCATACTGGCTTTGTATTCATAGCACTACATACTGCTACATACTGGCTTTGTATTCATAGCACTACATACTACATATTAATTAGAAATTGATTGTGTGGTTTGAAGCAATTTTGAATTTTGACCAATTTAGTTAGAGGGGTGGGGGGGGTCTGAGGCCTAGTATAAGAATTTAGTTTTGTATCGTACATGAAACTGTTGATATCGCCCCTTGTATGTTAATACTATAGCATACCCGTTATATTTCAAATAATTAATGAACAGTTTGTAAATTGCGAATACGGAATGTATTGGTCACTTGGGAAATTTACAGGTCTTCCATATAATAATGAAATATTTAAAAATGAATAAAACATGAAAAATACACAGATAGTAGAGAAGAAATGTTGGAATGCTATATGCTTTATTCTACATCTAACAGAAGAGACACGAACAGAAAGATAATTAGATTTCCCCAATATTTTTCTTCGTTCAGCCAAGGACAATACGTGTGACCAAGGGGGACATGTGTTACTACGAGTCGCTAGACGAGTAGTGACAACCCTTCGGTCACGAGCATTTTCCGGCTGAATGAAGAAAAGTATAGGAGAATAACATAATTATACCAGCGACAGTAATATCAAAGAAAAATCGGGGAAAGTATAACTATAAGTGGCAATTTTGAACATTTTGTTCGAACACAGCAGAACCAGTGACGTAGACACGCGTTGTCGTGACGTAGAACGCAGAGTAAATATTCCATATTTTTTGTTCAACTTGGGTCGTGCATGGTATAGCAAGTTAAGCTCTTATAAAAGAAAGAAAGAAAGAAATGCTTCTATTTGTATCGTATTTCTCTAATACAAGGGACTTCTGGGGATCTTGTACGTCAAATTCCAGTCCAGACAACTAAGAGTCGTTTGCCAATATCAACAATATTTTGGGAATCTCTTTGGAAATGAGTATAACCAATAGACTCGTCCGTGTTTTTGTGACTCCCTAGCTTTCCTAATAATCTATCAAAAAAAATCTCTCTTTGTTCTGTTTGGAAACTTTCTCATCATGTCAAAGCAAACAGATCCAAAAGTAAATTATTGCCAAATTGTGTATCAAAATATAACATTTGAAGAATTTCCTCCCTTACATTGAGGAACATGAGTTTTCACAGACAAAACAACGAAAAGAAGGTGAAATAATTGGGAAATACGTTGCTTTTGCGTCTTCATTATTAATAATAATCAGTAACAAGTTGTGTTTGTTTCATATTTTCTTCCACAAAATATAGCTAAAATGATGTAGGCTTGATGTTTCACTCATGTAACATGACACTTAATACACACCCTCAGACAACTTCTAATGTAAGCGAAACAATTACATAGGTGCCATGCACAGTTGGGATGTAGAAGTAGTCAAGTTGAAATGTTGATTATCAGTTAGAAAATAAACAATTGCAGCCAGCGTGCGAAATTAACGCCGGTCCTTCGGCCCGAGACCAACAGATTTCCGTTCGGACCGACAGTTTTTCAGAATTACAACAACGTATCGGTCCTTATGACCGACTGAAATTTGGAGTAAATAATAACATTTATTCAAAGATATATCCAATTTCACCTACATGAATCTGATCTTGTGTTACCTATTTTACTCTCGACATCTCGTTCAGGTCAAGCGACACAGAGCTAGCTCACTACATGTTGTTGTCAATGTTGATATCATGTCTACATATGACGTAGCACAGCATTTACTTTATGAAATTATGTTAGCAAACACATGATTGGCCGAATTTCTCTAATTATTTTTGTCTTGTCTAATCAGAACGTCTTAGACATTCAGACTCATTTTACACATTCAGCGCATGCGTCTTTTTCCGCCATGATATCGTAATCATTTAATCACTGTTGTAAAGTTTACTGTTCGAAGTGTATGAAACTTTTAACGTGTTTGAGACAGTTCCACGTTGTATTTATAAAGTATGTCGCGATATTTAATGAGCTTCTGAAGAAGAAGAAGAAACAGACACTGTGTTTTTTCAAAGGCTGGTATTAAAGTAGGTAAATGTTAGCGGGTTTCCCGATCAATTTACCGGAGTTCCCCACATGTGTGGCCATGATCAAAACAAACTGACGGAAAACATATAAACTACTCTGAAAATGGCGTTTTAACTAATAAAGAAGGCAGGTACACTTCGTAAAATATCTTCAGTACGATAGTTTTTTTTTTTTGCAAAAACAGTAAAAAGAAAAGAAAAGGCATAGTCTGATTGCTTTCAATTTGATGCATATGATAATGTACGTCCTGTCATGTTGTAATCAACGTATAAACTTAGAAATGTTGCATTTTTGTTGCCATTGTTGTATCTGGAAAATTACTGCATCATGCCAAACACGGATACATAGTGGATATTTTGTCTGCAGATGATAAACTTTCTCTTGGAAACTTTCTTGTTAATGTAAAAAATATAGCAGTTGGCTAAATGATTGTATTTTATTTACTTATTTTTGTATGCTTTACCATGCTCGCTAAAGCATGATGTTACGCAATAAAGATTGATTGATTGATTGATGACACATTACAGTACAGTTACTATATCACGTTCCCACGTCGCACTGTAAGACATGTTTAGCCATGATAGTTCTCTTCATCATGGTCAGATTTCTTACACAAACAATCAGAGACGATACTCAATACACCACGGAAGGATATACGGGTAGGGCTTTATGGGAGGGGGGGGGGGCTTCTGTACATATTTGTAAAGACTGAAGGAAGACGAAACCGCTCCGTGTCACTGTGTCGATGGAAATTGAAATAAAGCAAATACACAGTTTTCAAGAGGGATAGTTATGCGACAAAACTTTCTGCTATGATGAATTTGTGATGAATTTGTGGTCTAAGTTCGCTAAGAGTGGGAAAGTTACATCAGTTGTTGACACAGACGATGAATCTGACTTTGGATTATGTGATTCAGAATTTAGTGAATCGTACAGAGAGTAAGGAGAGGACTGTGATCTCTTAGAGATTGCAGATAACGTAGATTTATGATTCATTCACCCATATTATCTACAATCTATGGATATGTATTTCTATGGTGGAATGAATACATTTGGTCTCAGACCACTATAGTCTATAGGAACAGATTATGCGAGAATGAATATTCATAGTCTCTGTGTTCATAGTTACAAATGAAAACCTCTACTCACAAGTGAATCCAAGTTATTTTTTGACTCTGTGAGTGGAAATTTTATGAAATAATAGTGGATAGTGAACAATTCGTTGTACACTCTTTTACTTTTATATCTAAAGATATGTTGTATCATATTAAAGTTCAAAATCATTTAATCATTTTGATCTGTAAATGGGGGGGGGGGGTGTAGATACAGTTCGTGAACGTGAACTGCATTGAGTATGGACCAGCAGTTTTCCTTAAGGACCAGCAGTATTTGCTACATGTCGGTCCTTATGACCAGTAGTCATTTTCCCTTAAGTTCACACACTGATTGCAGCCATTAAAATAATCAAGTCCATGTGTAATGTTTTCATTAGGAGCCTGTTTTTACTGCACTGTGAAACAATAGCAATGCTTATCAGTGTTCAATGTCGTTGGGTAAAGGATCCTGCTGTGTTTACCGTGTCTCTGTTATTGTTAGTCTAGAAAGAGTTGAAATGTGTCTATCTTTGTTTCAAAAACGTAATGTCCCATGAGTGAAACACCAAACCAACATCATTTTAGCTGTAATGTCCCATGAGTGAAAGACCATGCCAACATCATTTTAGCTATAAAAAGCTTATCAATAAATTGCAGCTTATCAATAAATTGCCCAGTTGGCATAATACCAAGTGAAGTAATGATACTGACATAAAAGTTACTAACCTGCCGTAACCAAATACTGACTGTCAATGTACCTCCTGTCTCATCCTATAAAATATAAGAATACACACACGTGCGATGTTGTGTGTCATTATTGAATCACTGTCACATGTTCATTCCCTTCACATAATATAGTCCCCGCCTCCCTCTCTCTCTCTCTCTCTCTCTCTCTCTCTCTCTCTCTCTCTCTCTCTCTCTCTCTCTCTCTCTCTCTCTCTCTCTCTCTCTCTCTCTCTCTCTCTCTCCCTCCCTCCCCCCTCTCTCTCTCCCTCTCTCCCTCTCCCCCTCTCTCTCTGAGTCTCTCTCTCTCTCTCTCTCTCTCTCTCTCTCTCTCTCTCTCTCTCTCTCTCTCTCTCTCTCTCTCTCTCTCTCTCTCTCTCTCTCTCTCTCTCTGTACTGCCCAACAACTATTTTATAACCCAAGTTTTAATCCTAATAGAAAGTGGGGAATGTAATGTAAAAAGTTATATAATACGTAATACAGTCCCTATTATAAAGGTGGTAATACCATCGACAGTTACGTTAAGATATTATTTGTCGAATATTTTTCTTCGTTCAGCCAAGGAAATTGCGAGTGACCTAAGGGGTCCTTGTCACTACGAGTCGCTAGACTCGTAGTGACAACCCTTATATTGCTCACTAGTATATGATATAATTATACCAGTGTTAGTAATATAAAAAGAAATCCGGGAAAAGTAATGACAATTTTAGGCGTATTGACTCATATTTCGAACACAGCAGAACCAGTGACGTAGACACGCGTTGTTGTGACATAGACGCATGTTGTCGTGACGTAGAACGACAAGAGTATATATTCCATATTTTTTGTTGAACATGTCTCGTGCATGGTACAATATTAATACTAATGGAATGGGTAATATAACCGTGAGTATGAGACACTGGTCACGTGTGCATAGAACTAATTAACATATTGTTGTATGTGATTGTGGTGTACAGTGTGCTTGGTTCCTGCAATTAGTTCTCCACAAGTACAATTTGACATTGGAGGTAAAATGATACATGTGTTTATGTAAACACCACTCAAAAATTATTTATGGAAGTACATCTGATATTCCTTTACCATTATTTTTCTTTTTTCAGTCGATTTGATCATAAAGAGAGAAAAATGTAAAACTTACCACTTCAATGACTTGTCTCAATGCTATGTCATATTCCACAGTTGTTGTCATAGAAACGTTCACTACAGGGCGATCGTGTTTACTGTATCCATCCATCAGTCTATCAAACAATCGCACATGCGGTGTCTGTATGACCTTTGACATTACTGCATAACAGATGAATATATGAACAGACTATGAATTTAATGATGTTATTTCAAGTCGCCATATCAATGAATAAAGAAGTGTTTATCTTGTATTTTGGATTATCAAGAATCTTACTATGTGTTTTTTTTATTGAACAAGATAGATCAAACCCGTGTTTGTAACTCAAGAAATTGCAAAAAACATAACAATTGGGTAAAATGTTCGTGGTATGTACAGGAACACAATGGGTAAACATAATTACTCTATCTCACGTTCAATCTGTATACAGTATGCATCTGTATATCTGCTTCCCCATATTATTGAAACATCACCATGCATGCATAGTTTGATCATTTGTATTTCTTATGTACATGTCCCATGAACTTACTAATATCTACCCAGTTTGTTTACAAACAACTTCCTGTACGTGTAACAACTTGAAAACCATAGTATGTTTCTTTAAAAAACAAAAAATAAATCAATTTGTCATCGAATTTCTCAAGGACAATAGCAAAATAGTAATTATTTTACTATAATCAGCTTTTAGTAAAATGTGTAGACTGTCGACAGTCGCTCGCGCCTTTTTTTCCTACGTTTTATCTAAACTCCGATCCGGCTCAACACTAGTCTAATCGCAAACTGATATCGAGGGCGGCCCTCGACCATTCGGGCCTTCGGCCCTCAATATCAGTTTGCGATTATACTAGTGTTGCGCCGGTTCGGAGTTTAGATAAAACGTAGGAAAAAAAGGCGCGAGCGACTGTCGACAGTCTATAAAATGTGCGAAGATCCCTTGCTTTTTATTAGTCATTGTATCAATCTGTATTTTTAGTTGTCTTTCCTGCGAGTAAACATTGCGGGTACTAATATTTCAAGCAGTTTAACTATTTTTGAGATGGGATTACTAATAATGATACGCGTCTCATTAGGTATACAACAAGATAATGCAACAAAATTTCACAAAATTACAACTTGACCTAAAAATTAGAGGGGGGGGGGGGGTAATAATTTTGTTACTCAGAGTGCATGGTCTTAAATATTTCTCATGGACGTCATATCGCACAATGACAATACACCTTCTATCCCCAATACAGTAGGCGTTGTTTATCTGTCTATAAATAAATGAATAGTTTATGTGATGTTTACAAATGATCGTGACAGAAAATTGATAATATCGACATTACCGTGGCTAGATAGATGGATGGTTTTGAACACAAATTGTCGTATATTATTACGGCTTGTAACATTGTAGATCACTCTTTGAAAGGTGAGCCAACAATATCTGAATTTTATAATATAGCTTACGACTCGGTTACCAGAATTAGGGAGATACTATACGTTTATGTTACTTGTACAGTACATACCAGCATCGTTGATCGATGACAGAGTTATCAACACACACCACCATGTGTGCAACATGGCCATTGTATGTTGTAGAATATTGTTGTTATCACTTCTCATCGTGACATAAATTCACTGTCTCATGCCCGAGTCGATGAAGTAGGTGCGAATATGAATATTATAAATCCTGGCATTACGTAATCTTGATGGATGGTGTTGAGAAACAGATAAACCCACATCAATATTAGGTGCTTCCTCTTTCACAAGACAAAACTATAATGAAGATAACATTCCATTATCATAAATGCTGGTTGGAACGAAACCGTTCGATCACAGAGTGTGTCACATATTACATGTAATCCTCATCCGGGGATCAACGGAGGTATGTTCTATTATAGAAAGATGCCTGAAAAATCCAGCACAAGTGACAATAACGAATACGGTAACATCTCCTTTGACAATATAATGAATGAACAACACTGGTCATAATAAAGTCAAGCTTTACCAGAAATTAATATTTATTAGTGCAGTCGTTATGACGTAATCATAGACATCTATGACGTAATATAGATTTGCATATACTACACGTCATTGTGGTTAATGGGTCGTCACATTATCGAAACATAAGATATATTTCTTCTAAAAATTCATACACAGAGTTCATCACTGTCCTCACACCCTGTTTTGATAATATCGATTTTCATTAGATGAACATTATCGCGTATTTGCAAAGGCGAATTGTCTATTCATCTTTCCTGATAATCATTTACTAACTAGTACCCGTGTATTTAGTGAAGGTTATTGTAAAAGAACTAAAAATATTCGAACAAAATGAATTACCATACACTCAGACCACTAGAATAGCGTCTGGGTCTTTATTATCAGATCGAGGATACTGCAGTGAAATACGTGGACCGTGGTCACTGTGTCAATACGGGGATTAAACTGTTAATTAACTAACCTGTAATACAACCCATAACACCAAAGTAAAGCACTTTTCTGTATGTACCACAATCATTTATAGCATCCATATCAAGTACAACCCATAACACCAAAGTAAAGTGTTTTCTGTATGTACCACAATCATTTATAGCATCCATATCAAGTACAACCCATAACACCAAAGTAAAGTGTTTTCTGTATGTACCACAATCATTTATAGCATCCCACAGGCATTTGTTTCCCGAGTTCAGTGGCTCAGAATATTTCTATCAGAATACAATAAAATGACGATAATATTGTTAATATTGACATATTAAACCAACACTATATGAAAGGGGTAAAATTACACTTGTTTCTGTGATCGCGCAGTTTCACTAAATGCGAAGGAAGACACAAGGTATGAAAGGCAGCCACCATTACCGTACGTAAACATGAACGTTCAACCGGCCGTTGTACTTGGCAAACATTTCGAAGATTTTACCTTCCGTCACTTCCTGGTTCCTAAATTTAATAATCTTCCGATAAATCGTGTCGTTGTTACAATCGGACCACACTTACCAAAGATATCAACGGATTTCTGACGCCATGTAGGGGAATTGGAGCAGATAAATTTTTTCTAACTACCTTCCGAGAACGTGATTGGATATCGATGTTTACATGTTAAATGGAGAGCCGTTATCGGCCGTAACATGTGCTGCTGTTACATAAAGGGCTAGGACAATATGCAAAATAGGTAGTTAGAAAAAATTTATCTGCTCCAATTCCCCTACATGGCGTTAGAAATCCGTTGATATCTTTGGTAAGCGTGGTCCGATTGTAACAACGACGCGATTTATCGGAAGATTATTAAATTTGGGAAGCAGGAAGTGATAGAAGGTAAAATCTTCGAAATGTTTGCCCAGTACAACGGCCGGTTGAACGTTCATGTTTACGTACGGTAATGGTGGCTGCCTTTCATACCTTGTGTCTTCCTTCGCATTTAGTGAAACAGCGCGATCACAGAAACAAGTGTAATTTTACCCCTTTCATATAGTGTTGGTTTAATATGTCAATATTAACAATATTATCGTCATTTTATTGTATTCTGATAGAAATATTCTGAGCCATAACTCGGGAAACAAATGCCTGTGTAGCATCCATATCAAGTGTCAACCTATACTGTTTCATTTGCTAATTGACCACATTAGAAAGGCCACATATCATTGAGGCCATCCATGCGAGATATATGCAAATGCAATGGCGTGAAATTATTATACTGTAAAACGTTGTTATCACTGGATATGTGTGTTACACCCAATCCGTGAAACTGCCCAATTCATGAAATGTGCATGTAACTTTGCCCAGTTATGGAATGGTCAACATTATGCAAATGAGAGTATAGATTACGATAGAGGCGGAATTAAATGTTGAGTTTTGAACTGTGGTTTTGATTATCAAAGCTACACTGAATTATAATAAAATAAGAATTGTGAAGTGACGAGTTTGTAAATACGTGATAGTATAGATGTTTGATTGATATTTATTTTGTGTGTGTATGTCCTATGAAAAATGCTCATGTATTGGGCATCACTAGTAGAAAAAATAGTACAGTTTACGACACTTTCCGTACTATAGTTCAGATTGAGTTCAATTCTGTACTTTTATGCTGATGAGGTGGACGTTTCTGTACTTTCCCATTAGCGCCTGTCTAATCGGATTATACTCGATCTGAAAAATAGTTCAGATTGCGAGTCGGAAGTGATTTGAATACATTTGCATTTAGTTCAGAATATATTCATGAGTTCACCCCCATAACCGGGCAGTAAACAAATGAATATTCAAATCTATCTCGCCTGCATGTGATTCAAGGCGTGTACACTAATTGTTTGACCCACAGAAAACTAACAGTAACACTATTTAGTTAGTTAGTTGTCTGTGTTTGACCACATGAAGGCGGAGGGGGAGGGTGCAAAAGAAAAGGGTTACACACATGTACAGTGTATGATATGATGAGAGCTACATTTAATGTACATGTACATACGAACTGACATGTATACGTACATGTACAACTACGCTAGCATGTAAACGTTAGCAAAAACTCTTACTACTACCTCAGACCACTAAAATACTAGAGTGGTCTGAGCTACTACTACTTGCAAAAAGTATTTACAAGCATTTCCATGTAGGTCAATGAAATATCACCTATGTGGGTTATACTTCAATAGTCGGTCAAACAGCGTAAAGGTCTACATTCTACAATGACAGACATGATTGTTCAACTCGGTGCGATCTAAGATGAATTCACGGTGTATATTTGGTTACGTCGCCTTTGAATTGATGATGACGACTCGTCCGACCTAGACTGTTCTGGTCCAGTTTCAAGTGAAAGTCAGAATTATCACGGTGCCATTGATTATACTAACTGTGATGAAACTCGCCCACTCTAGTCTCTATGACTTCATTAGCCCCAAAATGCAAGAACTTAATAATGGTATTGTAAATCGAAGTTCATGCATGCTCTGACTGTCGCCTGTTTTTTGTTTTCTTACATTTTATACAATTTTGAATTGTTAGCTTTGTATTTCCTGCATTAATGTTGAAAACTGGTCTTTTTACTGTGCGTCTTCAATGCGCAGGTAAAATAGTGTGTTAATCTAGCATCGTGAGTACGCGCTCGCTTATGGTTTCGCATACCTTGGACTGCCTGTCATTCAGTATTGTTTTAGCCTATTTATTTCTAAAGAAAAATGGTCTGTAAAGGGACTGCTTTAGTTGTCACAGTGCCTTTGTGGATTTATAAATCGATTTATGACAAGTGAGTCTACCTATTTTTTTTCCGACCCACTCAGTCAAGGAGTGCGATACACCAATCACCGTGTATTTAGCTTTGTATACAGTGTATGGATAATAGCAAGTTTCGGGACTGAAAAATCATAAATTGTTTGTTAGACTTATTTTTTATTCAATGTAATCTGGGTTGATTGGGAATTTTCAGATATCAGGATTTAAACCTCGGATTTCAACTCAGAAAGGCTATATTTTTTGCCTCAGTCTGAATTATATTAGTAGAACTCTCACCAACGTTCCCAATGTGAAGTGATCTGAAAGTTGGTGAGAGGTCCTCACGTTGGATTGCAGCACTGCATGTTCTTGCCGAGAAGATAAAGAGGTGTAGTAATTATGGTTTAAAACTGACTTTTACAAACGCCAGTCGTGTAGGGTCTATGATTTTTTATGTTGTGGATGAATGCGGCACTTTGATCTGAACCTCAGACCACTATAATAGGAACAGACTAGAATCGCTTTTTGTTTTAGGTGTAAATGGGGCTCTAAACCCATCTTCTCTGTCGTGCATGGTTACCCTTCAAACCTGCTTCAAGCCGAACGTTGTGCAAAACGATACTTCGTGTCTTTACGGGGTTTTTTTGCAATTGTGTTTTAGTGGCCTGAGTCTGAACAAGTGTTCATACAGTACAGCAAAGTCCCACCAACAAAATCCATAGCAATAGATGCAGGAAAACCTCAGTATGGGCGACGGTGAAATCATGGTGTTAATTCTAAAACTTTTGAAAGCAAGAACATATGTTTGTGCAACTTTTGTATTAAAAGCATACCATTCCAATTCAAGGACAACGATTTTGTTCAGAAATGGTGGTAGGACTATAATCCTTCCTACCTCCTTCCTTCCTACCTCCATAGTTCAAAACCGCTGATCGTAACTGCATGGTACAGCGCATCTACATTTATTTCTGAGTTCCGGAGGGCATTATTTGATAAGTACCCCATTCGTCCCTGTATTAGATCTTGTATAGTCATAACATTACAAAGATATGTGATTGTTGTGATCATTTCATTTGCTCATTATGTATTCAAGTGCAGTCAAATTTTCTTAGGTGTATGAGCAACTTTACTTCACCAATAAATTCTACTTTCTCACGAGTATTGTAAAATAACATGGCTATAATATGATACTACACAGCACGTTTTAGACGTATTTGCATATCAATGTCATCTTCAAATTTTCTTGAAGAATTCTTCATCCAGATACTCTAACATACCTGCACACCAAATGTCAGCCCATTCAATCGATTAGTTTTGCGGCTGTCATTCATTTTTACTTTGAATTCTTTTATTTACAAAACAAATGACAGTTTTTGACCCCAAAAATGACCAAAAACAGAAAATTGAAAATATCTTGCTGTCATAAACAAATATGAATAGACTTCTCGATAAAATTCCATTTACTCATTGGGAACATCGAACGTACAATGTCAAAAAGTCGCACTGGCGCAAAGTATCATGGGAAAACTTTCTTTGGCACACCTCACTTAGGAAATATAGCCGCAACAAAAAAGTTAATACTGGGATCATGTCTTTTTAAATTTAGCCTTTACCTTATAGAATAGAAGTATCAAAAGTGTATGCACTAACAAGTATCTGTGGTTTGTGCAAACATGCCAAATCGCTGATGATTGTTAAACAACAAAACTTTGCATACCATTGTCATTAATAATTCTACGTTTTACTTCTGAATCAGTTCTAAACACTTACGATTGAAATGATCGTCAACGATACGCTGATTTGTAGTTGAGGGTAATTAAAAATATTTTACAATGACGATTTCGACCATTAGCCGATGGAGGTGACCCCAACCAAACCTGTCACAAGATGTAAACTTGCACACTTTTTGTGTGTCAATATGTCTGTTCTGGTCAGTCTGTTTTGGGAATTTATGGTACACTCACTGTCGCAGTTTTCAGCCAGGGTCACGTTATTCGACGATTACTATTTGGATAAACACTGCAAAAAAGTAACACCCGTCATTGTTGCTTAGACATTTTCCTAGGGTCTTTTTCAACATGATTTATAGTAAGAAGTAACTTTGTTGATGGTGTAGTCACTGAATTTATAACCCTACATCGATGACTTAGTAATTGAACACGCAAATGAATTATCATGAACACTGATCTACAACCGATCCGACCCTGGGATTCGATCACAATTCATGGCGTCGCTTGCCAGTCTATGTCTATGTCTTGGTCACGCAAACGTGAACACTCTGATATCTGAAACACTTCTTTGCTCCAGATACGCACCTTTTTTTCATGGAAAATGTCATATAGTTTGAAGTAAGCTGGGAGAAAATATTAATGAGATATTTGTAGATTTAAATAAGAGTGAAATGATAGTCAAGTGATTTTGAACCATCTCCGTGTATTTTGCTTTAGCGAAAACACTGACAACTACTAGTATGTGATCGCCCGGTCGTCAAATTGCAAAGAACAATGAAGAACAGCTGAACACCTTCCTGTGGTCATCTGTTCCTTTCCGTACCGACTCTCAATTGTTTTGCTGCGTTTACTTGTATATCTTTAATAACAATAGTTTTTTAACTAACACCAATGTTCTTCCACTTTCTTTGCTTTCAAAATCAGTCACTTACTGTTGTAGCCAGTCAAAGACAGCCATCCTCAACTGGAAACACACCATGACAACAAAGATATACCAGAAAGTCATGACGTTTTGAATCATATCATTCGGCCCCCAGCCCTGTTTTTGACAATTAAAAAATGCTCTACTACCCATCACAGCCAGTATCAATCAGACTTTTTCCATATATTATATTCCACCCTAACTTAACCCATATGACCGCCCCATTTATAACTCGTATGTCCGGACATGAACATGATTGGCTTTTCGCTGACCAAGGGGTATGAGACCATATGTGGAAGTGGGGGATAAGCTTATCAAATATGACCGTAGTTCCATGTAAATTAAAACTTATAGTTATGCTTATAGTCGTTACGTTTTCAGTTTATTGTGGTACCCGCTTGATGCTTTCTCTGAAGATGCCGACGGGATCAGTCTAAAATTCAGTTCTGGTGTATAAACTACAATGTATCACACATATCATGACTCTCACTATCCAATCCATCGGCTATACACTGGAGAACACAAGGACTATACTGACTGTTTTCTATCCAGCACGAAATAAATTGAGAATACGTGGAACTTATATGTACATGAACAGTAGCTCCGACAACTCTGACAAGTCTCTATATACCCCACCAGGCCTCTTTGCTGGAGTTCGCGGAGCGTGTGTTGTCAGTGCTAATCTCGTCTAGTTCCTATCACCGTGTTCCTAAACAGTATCGTTACCATTTACACCTCCACTCACTAAACTTGGTTTAGTCATAGAAAATAGAGAGGACCCTCTCTATTGTCTATGGTTTAGTTAGATACCAATTGGCATCTGGACTAGAGCTAATCACGAGTCCATCACAACGTGCATGCATCATTTTCTGATGTCCGCATTTGATTTGGACATTGAAGTAAATGATTTTACATTTCTGAGTCTCATTCGGTATTTTTCCACTGTTCTATATGTGGTAGCTACTACTTTTGGCACAATAAAAAAAAAGATGTTACGAAGACGAAAAAAAATATAATCGAGATGCACGATAAACATTTTTGGAAAAAAAGTCACATAAATGACTGCAGTATCCATATTTTTAATTGGCATGATTGAAGACTTTAAAAAATGAATGATGATAAAAGTGAGATTTTGCCTCAGTGATGGTTTTTCTATACAAGCGATAACATCACGATACCGGGTACTTCACAAACATTATCTCACTGACTTCAAAACCATAGTGACTAAATCGTTTCGTACAATTAGACGGCATGATGTTTTTTACGTCTCGCACAAGCATATACAATGGTACACTTTACCAAATTGTAATAGACCATGTAAATATTACATTGACCGATGCAGATCTTGCTCGCGCAGGTTGGGTAGATTTATATGCTACGTTATGCCTTAGGCCTAAAAAATAACTGTTTGGTTTCTGTTACCCGACCCACCTAGTTTTTCACTGCCGACCCTTAACTTTTTTTTACGTGTTCTTGAAAAACTAACAAAATCGCAACAATTGTGAAGTCTCACGAGACATAGTGGATGCAGAAACTGACATCAACTTAAAAAGACAATATAAAACTGTTCCTCCAATCTGTAATGGTTGTACATCTAATGGAAAGAAGCCAATAACACAGAGATCATTTGGAAAAAATGGAAAACCAGAATTAGACACTCGCACATGAATAAAAATAAATCTACCTACCCCACCTATTTATTTATTTTGCCTAATCGGAACAACACAATTTTTTTAATAGGCCTATTTCCTAACTCAAGCTTAAATTATTGGACCCTTGTGAACCAAAAATGTGCGAAAATACAACGCCAAAATAGTAACGCTTTGCACGGTTTTCACACTGAGCAATACGATTAGATCATAGACAGTGAAGTTCTCCAGTGTCTCTGGTTAGACCGACAACAATGAAACCGTTAGCGGGATCTCAGAGTCATACTCATTCACATACAATTTTTTATGGCTGTTCACGTTGGTTAGCAACATCTCTGTCTTTGAGTTTGAATGAAATCGCTGCCATTCCCTACAGGAAACTGTTCTATGGAATTACATGCCAGGAGCGCTTTCAATATCATAGAATGTTTTGTTGATCTTTTTTTTTCTTTTTTTCTTTTTTTTTCTTCTTTTTTTTTTGGGGGGGGGGGTCGACAACTTTTACCAAGACAACCATTATATTAATCATTATAGTAACTACCTAGCATGGCTAATAGCCATACTGAGGTAGAACTGTAGATTGCTAAAATGTTATGGGTTGCTGGTTGTACACAACCTCAGCATATGCCACTTGACTTTCAGGCATTAATAGGTGGCAGAAATAGTCCGCACCAGGGCCGCTCTGTAGTCCGCATAAAAGGGTGACTAAGCCCAGACAATATTGTCCAGACCAGATTTGGAGGTGTGAACGCATTTAAAGCTGACTCGGTTCTAAATCTTGGTGCATATTCATGAGGTCGACACCTAGAAAATGAACCATGTGTACATTTCTTTTGTCTTTTGTTAGTTAATTTATGCGGGTAAACTGTGTCTTCACTAACATTTTCCACTAAAAGTTTCAAAATTGTCTTGTTTTTTGAAGGACTACTATAATAATATTTCACCGCCCTTGCTTTATTGTCATATCAGGAAAGTCAAGAACTTGACAAAAGCTATTCAAAACAAAGTAATCAAAGTTGTAAAACCAAAATGGTGCCGTGGAGAGTTGTGTCTGGTCATGTTCTGATCATGGAAGTATAACCCACGGTCTGATCTAGTAGCAGTATATCAACGACGAATCTACATTACAAACAAACAAACAAACAACACACACACACACACACACGGTGATATTAAAAAGCACGCAACACAAAGGTTGGTTCACATCCCTCGCATCAGTACCGGTACCCATTCTACTGAGTTATAAATATAAATCACATTCTCAGCTACAACATTGAACTTGTATGATACAAAAATCTTCAGAATGTGCGGGCCATATTTTCACTACCGGCATTGGCAGTCACCATCACTGCCTTTAAAAAAAATTAATACAGATAAATGGAAGCAAAAACAATCCTCTTGACGGTAGTTTAGTAGTCAGTTATGAATTATGTAACGTTAAATAACGATATTCAAATATTTCCCTCTATGCCTCCCATATACCGATAGTAAATCTTCAAACATCCATACAGACATGCGGACTTTGCTCCCTACTAGATACATCCATGTTTTACGTTACTTTCGTATTGCAAATTTAGCTGATGATGTCATGTCAAAGCCACGTGGTCTAAAAACCTGAATCTCCGTACATACATTTCGATATGAAATTATTTATCCGTGATGTTTAGAATTTTGGTCGGTCAATATAGTTTCAATGACCAAGTGTGACCCCCACTGATGTCTAAAGTACTAATATCAGTACCTGACCGGCCATGGCCATGGCCTTGTTTTTGTTTTTGATTTTCTTCAATATTCAAATCTACGTAATGTCTGGTTTGTTAGGCCATAAATTCCAAGCATATTTACCATGATATCACAAATATAGACCAGTTACAGAAAGTAATAAGTGTCAGCAAAATACTGTAATATCGACACTGTTTCACGGATTTTAGGGACGCTGGTGCTTGGATTATTTTACGGTTGACATTACCTAGCCAGTAATATAAGGAGTAGTACATGGGTATTTTATCCCTGGACTCTCTGTCTGTTTATATCGAAATGGAATAAGCTGAAACAGTTCTTCTTTGAGCAGGAAATATGTTGTGATTATGGATATTATATATATACATGTATATAATTGCCAACACATCGGCAACGAGAGTAATGACATTGACTATACGTAATATGTAAAGATGTAGTGTAAAATTGGAATACGGTCGTCAGGAACTAGATTAGGGTAGGGGGAGGCTCAGGAGAAAAATTGTTGTCACGGGAAAAAAACGAATTGGGACGTGCGTGAAAATTCGGATTGTCTGAAAGGGGCCCGGAGTCACGTACAAATATTTTGCTCATGAGTTGAACCAAATTTAACTCCAGGAGCAGACGTTTAACAAGCGTATTTTTAAAAGGGTGACTGGCAGAGAATGTGTGTCTCTTGAAGGGTAGACAATATACTCGCGATAGACTATGGGTTTCAGGCCACTGTGTCAGACGTGGTCTTGGAGGAGTCAGTACAATTCCTCCAAGAGTGGTAAGAGGCCAAGCCTGAAATAGACGGGTTGTGCGGCAAGTAGAAGTTTACATGCCTTGTCTGTGGTTTACATTGTGCACGCAAAACATCCCACAAAACCGGCCATAACTAAAGCGGCATATCAGTAAATATGAAAAACGTGATCTTGGTAATTTGGATACCAGTTCTGAAAATATTCTCCGGGAAAATAGGTTAAAATGAACATCAAGATAGCTGCCTATTTCCCATTGTTTATAAATCGTCAAGAGGTTAAGCTATCCACTCAGATGAACCACTCTTTGTCACTTTATAATCTGGCATTATACATGGGATAATTTCCAAAATGTACATGTTTTATCGTTTCATTTTGGACTTTATAGAAGTTGATGACTAAAATTACCTTACCCTCGATGAAAGTTATGAATGCGACTAGGTTTTACCATAGACAGGGTGGAGGGTCTATGGTTTTACCTACTAGAATTAGTTGCGACAAGATTGTAAATACACATGGGCGAGTTTTGCCAGATTGCTTTATTTCAAGTGATTTGAAAATTGTGAATGGCGGACTTGGCCGTGGTCCATCGAATTGTCGAGTACTACCGTGGTGGCACTAGTCGTTCCTCACTGGAACGGCAAGTGCCACCTTATGGCGATATTTATTGTCTTTGAACCTTTCTCAACAAATAAATCACACATAACTCCCCAAACGCTTCCATTCTAGAAATCCGGTGCCGACCCTAAACCTTTTTAATAAAGAAGAAAAATCAGTAAAATCGAGAAAATTGTGAGTGAAGTCTTGCCAGAAATGGTCATCAACTTAAAAAAGACAATAAAAAAACGCGGTTCTTCCAATCTGGAATGCAGAGCAGATGTCTTTGAAATAGAATTATTTAGTTTGGTTTAAAATTTAGTTGAAGTGGGCACAAAACTTGATTTGGTTCTGACTGTTCTGAATTTAGGGACACGAAATCGTCTCCCTGATGGCAGGAGTTCAAAGTGTTGGGACATAATGTGGCCTTTGTCATTTACCATTTTCCCAGCTTTGTTTTGTACACGAGATGTAAACATTTCATTCAAATTAGTCTACTTTTCTTTACTAAACACATTTACAATTTTGTTCAAGACACTCTTGTAGCTAGTCCCTAGACTACCAAACCAGCACAAAAAAGAAAATGTTAAACCGACTCAAAACTCCGATAGAATGTCTGTAATACCTTGGCATTTACAAAATTTTAGGCCCCTCAATTGTTGTAGACAGTAAACTCTAGATTGACATTTCTTGTTAATGAAATCTGTGTTGGCCTTAACATTTGATTTATTATCCAAGACTGTTCCTATATATATATATATATATATATATATATATATATATATATATATATATATATATATATATATATATATATATTAGTCACCTGTTCAACTTTAACATTGTCAATAAAAAGGTCGGGCACTACTTTAGGGTTCTTCCTAAAGTCGACCTTTCGTCCAAGTAGTTTTCTTTACACCAAGTAACAAACCTATCAACTTCATCGAAATAAGTACGGTCAGAATTTGACAGGTCAACTAATGCAGAGTTATCAGAATATTTGATAAGTGGATTTGTATCGGTACCTGATGAGCAGTCATTTGTGTAAAGTGTAAATAGTTTGTGTGAGAGTATCGTGCTCTGTGAGGCACCCCTAAATGTTGAATGGAAGGCTGAACTTAATTTTTGGTAGCGAACAAACTGGGAAAGGTTGACAAGAAAATCCATTATCCAGAGGATGAGTTTGGGGTTAACGTTTAAATAACTAAGTTTATGAGCCATCATGTTTGGTTGACTTCTGTTAACGACTGATGAAAAATCAATAACCAATAGTCTTACAAATGAACTTGGTTTTTCAAGATGTGTATACGCATCGTGAAGTAATGTGAGAGTTGCATTATCAGTACCTCTATTACTTTAATATGTAAATTGGTATGGGTCAAGGTGTGAATGTTTTTGTGGGTTTTGACAAAGTAAAATACGCTCGAAGCATTTCATCACAATGGAAGTCAGTGCTACAGGACGATGCCTTGGAAGTTTTTAGGGACCGGACAGATGGTAGATGTTTTCCAAATGGTTGATATCGTATGATCATTGTACGACCAATTGAACAATCTACTGGAAACACTAGCTAACTGCGATGCATAGACATTCAGTAACCTACCACATATGTTATCAGGACCCATAGCTTTCCTTATATTTAGTTTCTTAAAAATAGACAACTCGTTTATCACTGATTTCAAATTAACTCTTCTTTTCTTCTTATTTACTCTCAAGATCTAACCCGATGTTATCTATTTCCTTTCCAAAATCGTGAATATCAAAGCGACAGTACATTACAACTTCGCCTCGCCACCACCCTGTGTTGCTTGGCAAGGTGGTAAATAAAACAAGTTTGCCTTTGGGATTATATTAACTGGGATTGTCGACACTGAATAATCCGGTCAATCATGGCACTGCGCTCATTGTATGTCACGGCGTACAAGTATAAACGACGTTCATACTTCCATGACCATAGTTTCTGCGACCTGTCATTTGTTTGACCATAGACACTCCACCTTTGTGGAGGGTCCATGGTTTGATGGGATGCGTTAATTCTGGCAAACTTGTTTGGCAAATCGATCTGACGCAATATAGCTTGTGACCGTGGCATGCATAGCTTGGGTCAAAATCTATAACACCATTAAAGTATAAATAATGTTTAAACTTCCACGATAACACATACCTTTGAGAAATTATACTGACAGTATAATTACTCCAAGCACAGACTATTCTCGTGTCAAACTCCGACACGAACTTGTTTTTCCTTGAAGAGTATATCTCGTGAGACCTATGGAAATTATCAAAATCTATATTGTAGTTGAAAAGAGCAAGAATGAAAAGAGGGGAAATTTAAGGGACATCATTTCTATATACACGTGTATTGTGCAAAGAACCCGATATCTTTGACCGCGTTGCCGTCAACCGAGCAATGGTAATATATATATATATATATATATATATATATATATATATATATATATATATATATATATATATATATATATATATATATATATCAGATCAGTATATATATATATATAAGAGGTAAGTCATAAACTGAAGGAAAAGTGCTCAATACTGAGAAGTAGAGCTGTATTTACACAAAGTACACAAGTTATGGTACGGAGGCCGTTACGATCTTCAGACGACTAAATAACGGAAATTCAAGTGATAGAATTCGATGCGCGTTGTTGAGTGACATGGTGGAATGATAGAATGTATTTGTTTTCGTGGACGATTTAGTGGACGATCTAGTGGAATTAATCTCTAAAAAAAAAACATGAATCATGGTCTGAGTACTTCACAAATGTATTCAATGCTCAAGTCCAAAGTGATGAAAGTTTCTCGATTTCCATGATCTTATCAGATCCACCTTGATAGACATAAATTCAGGCATTAATGGTGAGATTAATATCCGACTGTAGTCTTTTGGACAAGGTAATTACTTTGATAGTCTAGTTCCTATACTGTATCATTACCATTTATACCTCCACTCAAAGTATAGTCAGAGTCGTTACTCTAGAAGTCTTGAAATGCATGAGATGCAATTTAAAATTCATTTACAGCCACCCACACAGTCATTAACATCATGTCTTTGTTAATAAATCACAAAACTCTAACCAATAACACAGTCCCTCATAAAGTTAGTGTTTATTGGGACAGTAATGTTCAAATGTGGTATATTTGTCAGCCCATGATGCTACTTATATACTGTTTACATCACCAAAACATTTAGGTTTCACTGATTGGGTGAACAACTTTTTGTGCTATTTGAGGGGCTTTTGGCTAGACGTGGTTTAGTTAGAAACCATATTGGCATCCAGACTATTACTTTGAAGGAGATCATTGAAGAACAATAAAAATAAAACTCAAGGTGTGGATATGGGATCAGTGTGGCATTCTACATAGACATTCTCCAACAATTCTTGTAGACATGTTATGTAACCATTTTTTCTTCACGAAAGGCATGTTCCCACAGGAATCAATGGGGTAGGGGTTTCTAACATTGTCTTTTGAAAGTAAATTACATGTATGTCAAAACTAAAATTATTGTATTTACTAAGAGATGAAATTCTTAAGAAAATTGAAAAGTGGTTATTGGTGGTCATAAACTCGACGTTGTTCGCTTTTTATGAATATCTAGGCGTGATTATGTCAAGCAGTGGTCTATGGTATTTAGCGCTTGCAGCTCAAGCGAGTAAAGCAATGATTGCGGTCATGAGTCAACTTGCAAAACTTGGGGACCTCCTAGTCAAAACTAAATTTAAAAGTTTTTGACTGTAAACTATTACCGATATTAAATTATACAGTGGAGATTTTGGGTTTTAATAGGTCTACTGAAACTGAACGTGTTCAAAGTAAATTTCAGTGTTATATTTTGAGTCGTATATAAACATATATGTAGTCTTTGAGTATGGGAGCTACAAAAATGCTTGACAAGTGTTCATTACGGGAAGTAGGCTGAAATGTTTTGAGATTGCTGAACGAGAGCTGCAAAACTTTAACCTCAGACCACTTCTCCTCAGCCCTGGTTCAAGTTCTTAGGTCATAGTGGTGTAAACTACATCTCAGACCACAATGTAGTGACCTGAGACTACATGCACATGTAGGCCCTACCTACTGGTATATTATGTAACTGCACTTGACGCCAGTGTGATTTCTAACTAAACTGTGTTATTGAAAGAACCGATGTGACGTCATCTGTTTTCTTTGTACCTGACACAATCCTAGCTGCTGTATTTTGGGCATGTTCAAGAGGGACAATGTTTTTAGCTGGCAGCCCATACAGAAGGGCCATTCAGTAGTCGGGTATCGATGATATAAGTGCATGACCAAGGTTCTGACAAACTCCGTTTGTAAGATACTGGCGTATGCGACCATAGACAGTGGAGGGGCCCCCTCCACTGTCAATGATGCGACCTATTGTTCGGGGGTGAAAAAGAACTGATCTACATGTCAACGAGATGTGCTTCTTGAGGTTATAACGGTCATCAATTGTTACACAAATGGTACATGCTGAATCCACTAACTGCACAGAAGACGATCCCATGTTGATGTGGTTCATGAGACGAGGAAGCCTGTTGAACTGAGACGTGATAAGGAGGACCTCGGTTTTGCCATCATTAAACTAGCTTATTTTGGGTCGTTTAATATCATGTGCAACAGTTTCCATCTCAGTTAGTTACTGTAGTTGACGTATGTGATTGGGGAAATATATTGGTAAATCTGGTTGTCGTCTGCATGTTGTTGCATATTGAGATTTTGATGTCGGATTAGCTTTCCAAGTGGTGATGTGTATAGACAGCATACGCGTGTAAGAGTGGACCAAGCACAGGGTTTTGTGACACTCCACACTGCAAATGTTTGGTTTCTGATATGCCTTGTACAGAAATGGACTGTTGTATATCTTTGAGGTATAAAGACTCTAGTCGAATGCCTGTAATACCGAGCTCGGAATAAACTTGAAATTATGCTGGAGTCAGAATTTACGGGGGGGGGCATGAACAAAATTGAGGTTCAAAGGGAGGGGGGCATGACAATTGTGATGGTCTGAAAGGGCCCCCGAATATTCTGCTCATGATTTGAACCAAAATTAAACCTCAGGAGCAGTTGTTTACCAAGTAAATTTACATTTGTATAAGTGTATGCCTCTCTCTCTCTCTCTCTCTCTCTCTCTCTCTCTCTCTCTCTCTCTCTCTCTCTCTCTCTCTCTCTCTCTCTCTCTCTCTCTCTCTCTCTCTCTCTCTCTCTCTCTCTCTCTCTCTCTCTCTCGTCGCCGTATGTCTCCTTCTCTCTTGCTCTATCTCTCTGTGTGGAGACTTTGTTGAACATTCAAACCACAGGAGCAATCGTTTACCTTGTACTTTGCAAAATTGTTCACTTCATTTACCTACCACACATTTAATTATTAGGCAGCCAATGGCCAAACGAATGTGTGTGTCTGCCAAAATATCTATGTATTAGTTAAAGCGTAGGTAATACAGTTGTAAAATAATTTAATGAGAGTACAATTTGGGTATTGAAGACAATTTTCAAGTACTTTATGGCTTCCAATAATGTGTATGGTTTGAAATATTATGCCGCTAAATGGCCTCCTACATGTCCTTATTTTTCAAACAATTGCCTACTGTGGGAGGGGGACACACCCTCCCCACTAGTTATCGAAGGGGGGTGCCGTTTCTGTCAAGACATAGGATTCAAAAAGAAAACTCTGCTGGTTAAGTTTTTCCAAGTACAGGTTACAGCCCAATGAGCCCACATCCATTTGTAAAGAAATCTCTATGTCTGATATGTATGGACACTGAAGTTGATTTCCACTGTTAGCTTACAGTGTGTCATATAGTGTACCATACTGTACTTCTCTGACGTGTATGGGGAGGGGGTAATGTATAATTGCATATTAAAATATGTGCAGCCGGGGGGGGGGGTATGGACGTCGCCATCTTTCAAGCGCTAAATTACCTGTTAATCGAGATTTGTTTCAAAACATTAGCATGGTTGATAATATATGTGAAAGGGGTAAACTAAGAATGGTTTCTGGGATCGCCTAAGTCAACACGACATATATTGTGGATGGTCTGAGATATTCGATTACGATTCACATCGTCCGATTTCCAATCGTCCCAATATCCATATTAACATTCTTTATCGTTTCAAAATCACAAAAATGCATATGTCGTGGTGGGGTGAGTACCGACTCTAGTTTGGTCTCCGCTCTCTCTCTCTCTCTCTCTCTCTCTCTCTCTCTCTCTCTCTCTCTCTCTCTCTCTCTCTCTCTCTCTCTCTCTCTCTCTCTCTCTCTCTCTCTCTCTCTCTCTCTCTCCCGTCTCCCCCTCTCTCTCGTCTCCGTATCGAAACTTATTCAGTCATAAAATCATCAGGTTTCTGACAATTTCCAATACCTGTTACAAGAAAGACTGCAGTACAAGAATATTTGGTTAGCTACATGTATTACATCTGATGCCTTATACGTGACACGCACGATAATTGTCCAGTTTGCATCAGAGGGTGTGCCTCGCCTTCTGTACATGTGCCGTACGTCTGGCTTGTCTGTCAGTGTCACATTTTGCTTCCCCTCTTCAGTTTTCTCAGATGTTTTAAGAATTTAAACATAGTCAGTGTCTGATCGACAAAAATTCTTTCCACTGAAGTTTAGAAAACATTTAGTGCAACTCTACGTAAACGTCATGTTGATGCATCATACATCATCATGAGACGTCACATTGACCTCACACTTCGCTTCGCGCTTCCTTCAACGTCCGGTCGTTATGAAACTAGTTCGAAGGCTTTCGCTAGCGATAGCGTGGCCAGTCTTGTTTTACTGCGTAATCGTCTAATGTTTTCCAAATAATTATGAATTAATTTATCTTTTTGTTTACACTTTGGGTATTTTACTTGCTATTAGAACTCCCGGGCAACTCATATTTAATTTTCCAACCTTAGAATTTGTTCAATGATCGTCAGGTTTGAGTACTTTCCTAAGCCGGTCCCACAACTGTTATACTTATAAGTTATAGCTGGGCGTTGTGACCGGTAACCGGCTATTATCTACATCACTGCCTACTAGGTACGTCAAAAACACACCGTTCGCACATGTGAGCCTGATTTTAGGCAAAATATCGGGCTATTAGAGTGCATACAGGCCCTTTTGTTCGCTTGTATTGTTTGCATTTGGTATTTGGCATTTCGCACGTTGTTTATTTGCACCATTCACAGTGTCTTATCATGCTTTGTGTAACTTGTAAGCCTAATCGACAACTGGGCCAACGGTTTTTACTAGACAAATTTGAAACAAATTTTGCGTCAGTTTGATGGTAAACCTGCTATATTGACTACCAAACTTAGTTAACCCCAGTTATTTTTACTCATGTTGCATCACCATATATTTAGAAAGAGTATATATGAAATATGAGAGCCATGTGAAACTTCTTCAGTGCAAAATGGGATGAAGATATGAGGGCAAAGTCAGTGCTCCTTATAGTCTCGCTGCCAGACTCGAGACTATCGTCCCTAATCTGTTTACCGAGCGGCGCAGCCGCGAGAAGAGCGGGACCAGTCCCCCTCTATTCTCGCGGCTGCGCCGCTCGGTAAACAGATTAGGGACGATAGTCTCGAGTCTGGCAGCGAGACTATGCTCCTTACAGCAGTTTGTTTTTCCCGCATATGCATACATTACCCATAATCCTTTTAAGTATTCTGCAGATATCTGTGCAATGTGCACTCATGACTCATGAAAATCTGGAATGCACTGATCGAAGCCAATTGTACAGTTATACTATAAAAACAGGAGTTATGAGTATAATTGAAATAAAACAAGAGAATAAGAGATGAGGGCCCTCAGAATCGTCACGTAGAGTGATATAACAGTTACATGGATGCCGGGCATGTACCCATAGGTACGGGCCCGGGGGGGGGGGTTTCTGCATGCCGAACGTCATTAAGTATTTCCTTTACTTTGGTGCTCATGATCGTAATTTGGATGATGCCCAAGATATTTGAGGCGTGAATACCTGTTGTTCTTCTAAAGGCTTGTTTATTACTGTGAAGATCACACCCTAACACTTAATTGTTCTATAAACGACACATGGACAAGAATACTATTCCCATAGAGGTTAGTCTAGTTAATTCCTGATGGACCGTATTTCGTTCAGCGTTACGTTGTACATAACACGGTCAGTCAGAAACTATAGACGACATGGACGACATGGATGCCATATAATATTCCCAATAGTCACTCAATTTTACTTAGCTAGAAATAATGTCCACAGACTCAAATCTGTCAGCACGTCTCTACTGTGAGTTTGTTGACGCTATTGGCCGGTCAGGTTTGTTAAGAAGCTCCATACACTAGCAATATTTGTGGCCCAATTTTAAACTATTATTGGAAACGATTGTCATGTCATCTAAATCTGTATTACTATGCATCAAACGCGTAGAAATGTGAAACACGTTTAGTGGTGGCGGTATGTAGTGCATAATGAAAAGGCGTACTACGAACATTTATTTCAAAATGAGCCCTGTGATATTACAATCTACGTACGTCCTAACCATGTAGTTCATATCATAAGCCTGCTTATATACATACATATGTATCGAATACACTAGCTACACGTATAGCGTTTATGTACGTATTGATTGCAAGCACGGTAGATTTGAATATTCATTTGTTTACTGCCCGGTTATGGGGGTGAACTCATGAATATATTCTGAACTAAATGCAAATGTATTCAAATCACTTCCGACTCGCAATCTGAACTATTTTTCAGATCGAGTATAATCCGATTAGACAGGCGCTAATGGGAAAGTACAGAAACGTCCACCTCATCAGCATAAAAGTACAGAATTGAACTCAATCTGAACTATAGTACGGAAAGTGTCGTAAACTGTACTATTTTTTCTACTAGTGCATATCTTACCATACCCACTTCATAACCTGGGCAACACGCGTACGATTGCCTATCATGAACAGGGTATCTACCCATTTCATGAATTGGGCAATTTAACAGATTGGGTGTAACACACACACATATATGTGTGTGTGTGTGTGTGTGTGTGTCAAGTTTTCTTTTCTGTGCCCTACCCCGCCGTAAACACATATTTACATAAACAACGTACATAGCCCACGTGATTATCTGTATCATACAACTATTCACTAGTCGTGCAGCATGACCTTGGGCTGCGCTTCGGAAGGAGGTTGCCGAACGAAGCCGAAAGATGGCAGTGTCAATGTCCTAGCACCCTCGGAGTGCCTGCTTGTATAAACGCGAGTTATTTTTAAGAACCTTTCAGACAATTAATTCATAGATAATATTACAAAAGCGATTAGTGTTGTAGTTAAACTGTATTCGATTCTCTATGAAAGGACAACTACTTCAACAACATGACATGTCTTGCCAGTGGCCACCTTAGTAACCTTTCCTTAACTGCTGTAACTATAGTAACCATTTACATGTACTATACCGATGTAGTCAACAATCACCATGATGGATATCATCACTCACTGCTATGAAGGGACCATTGATCATTGAGAAAGGCAGTAATTTATCAGTTGCTGTAAGGAATTTGTTGTACAAGTAAAAACATTTGGCAATAAACTAGATATGTAATTTTAAATTACTGGCATGGAAGCAAGCATAGTTTATTTTAATGTATGTATGTATGTATGTATGTATGTATGTATGTATGTATGTATGTATGCATGTATGCATGTATGCATGTATGTATGTATGTATGTATGTATGTATGTATGTATGTATGTATGTATGTTTGTGTGTGTGTGTGTGTGTGTGTGTCACATTCTCTGGCAAGTCACCCACTTCATGATAATTCAAGTTTAATAGTGCGTCGAAGCCGCATCATCCACCCCCACCTCAGATCATCAGAAATTTCAAGCCCGCCCTCACACTCTGAATTTTAGTATAGTATAGTATAGTATAGTATAGTATAGTATAGTATAGTATAGTATAGTATAGTATAGTATAGTATAGTATAGTATAGTATAGTATAGTATAGTATAGTATAGTACAGTACAGTACAGTATAGTATAGTATAGTATAATATATTTTATTTTATTTGACATGAATATAAGAAATACATCCATAGTCAAAAACATACAAAAACAAATAAAAATATAAATAAATATAAATAAAACACTAAACTACAGCATTGAATACAAAGATAATAATGAATTAGAGAATTTTCCAAAACTATTTTATATTATGTCTCACCCCCCCCCCCCCTCCCAACATTTTCTCTACAATACCCCCCCCCCCCCCAAGTAAATTATGTTTGGTCATTATTTTGTATTATCATCATCCTAGAATAGAATATTGATATTCTGAAATATAATATTTAGCTCACAAGTGACTGTGGGTATGCATGATACCACAGTGATGATACGATGCAAACCGGAGGACGCCATATTTTAATGTGTCTATTGTGACTGGAAATCTCTGTCAAACGGGAGTTCGAGTGTACATGGGTAGATGTTTTCAATTTGGACCGCACACCCTCATACGAAAATATTGGGAGTACCCCTACCACCGTCACCCCACCCCCGAGTAAACGCACACTTACAAGTGACAAGAAACGATAAACGTAATTTCGTTTTACGGACTGTCCGGCCTACGTTTTATTTGTCTCTTTACAAATTACATTCAGTCAGTGCATAAACCTCACTCAGTCGAGTGATGGCGGTAGACTACAAAACCATGCAACCATGCGACTTGTATGATGCTTGTCGCTGATTGGCAGATGGTGTTTTTGACCTCTGTGACCCCGACCATGATTGGTCTATTCAAAACTGGCGGATTTTACGAACGATTGGAACGCCAGGAGTTTTAAACGAAGAGTGAAGCAAGGTCAGTATTATGTCCGTCTTGTTCATGCATTATATCAACTATTTTAAAATATTTTTAGCATCATTTAAGGTCCAGTCATGAAATTAACCACTTTTCTTCTCTACTGGTTGATGATGTCAGTGTTTTGACCAGTCTTTTCGTTCGCCAAATGCATGCTATAACTTGACCTTTAGTTCTCTACGGCATTGAGTCCTGTTCTCGTTGAGACAGTTTTATTTATATTGCTGTCGAATGAGACATCAAAAAGTACACGGCCCCACATCGTATTCCGAGAACTTTATTGCTAGCGAAAAGGCGATTTTAAATGGAACTGTATTGGAAACTTGTTGAATGTGGTCAGCAAGATTGTCTTGGTGTATGCAAGCGATCGGTTGTGAGTGTCCACACGTAAACAAAGACATTCAAAATACCACACTGGTCAGTTTAGTTTTGTTTATTATCGACAAGGTGATGATACTGTAGAAAAACGCAGGATACATATTATTTTTAGGCAAAACACAACAATACTCAAAAATAATTAAACCATCGTTGTAGTAGATCTTTTCTCAATTTTTTGACACAAAAGTGACACGAGATTCAAATTTATACAATGATACACTAGGCCACACTGTACTGACAAAGCCTTCTCGCTAGCTGAAAATCGTATTTACTAAACTATGTAGTTACTACTGTTGCTAGTAGTAAATGCAACATCCGACCGATGTGTCTACATGAAATGGTGTGCCTCCAGTATTAAATCAACGTTTTGTCGTTTCTTCTGACTGTTACAAAATGGCTTGATAAGAGGTCTTGATATTCAGCCAAAAAAACAAACTGCAAATATTAATGACTTAGTTAATTTGTGACGTCACTAATTATTTTCAGTTACTATGGAGTCTGAGACCATGGTTTACATTTACTAAAAACTAATATACATTTGTAATTTTGTTTGTATCTTTTAATTTTCATAGGTTGAAGTAAGAGGAGAATATCATCATGGAAGATTACGTGAAAATCGAGAAAATTGGAGAAGGTATGGTACAAAGTACAATTCACCTATTGCACACGGTGGGGTGGGTGTTTATATGTGGATCATATAACTGAAAAATCAACTGCTGTTGATTCCGAAGTCAAGAATCCATACCACTCTTTTTAGGGATCACGGTTATTGCAAATTGGTAGCCAACAAAATATGGCATGCCAACAAATCCTACCAGTAGTTTTCACAATTTGACCGAGCTTTTTAGCATTGCAGGTTTAGCTACATTTTTTGTAACATATAAATTTAATATGCACATGATTATTATTAGAGCATCAATAAATAAATGTAAATTTTATTCAGTACAATGCTGATATTGCATTGTTTTTTACCATGGTTGGGTAACAGTGGTGTGAAAGGCTGGATTGAATAAGGACGTTGGGGGCGCCATGTCGGTTCTTTCCGAGAAAGCGACTTCTAAATTTTACACCTATGTGTGGACCCCCAACTGTCATATCACTGCGAAATTAATTGCTGTTAATTCAGAATCCATACCACTGTCTTGTTAGGGATCATGGTAGTACAAGAAGCCAACAAAACACTGCGTGGCAACTAGTTTGAGAGGCAATTTGAGCTTTTCTGCGTTGCAGGTTTATGCACAATGTTCAACAGATTTAAATTTTATTTTGTACGATGCTAATTGGTTAACCTTGGAGTTAATTATACTGTCAGTATAATTACTCCAAGGATTAACATTGGTGAAAAAGTAGGAAATCTGATAAAACTAGTATACATTGATTTCCATATCTTTGATAATTGTTGTACCAGTCACTGGTATGGTGCATCATAAACAGCAGCAAGAAACAATGTGTGGTAATTTCTGTGAAGAACCCCAGTGAAATACCCAGGAACTCTGGTTGATTTTATCTCCTTACCACAGTAACAAAGTATTGATCTCATTCACACAGGTACATATGGAGTAGTATACAAGGGTAGAAACAAGAAAAGTGGAAAGCTTGTAGCACTCAAGAAAATTCGTCTAGAGAGTGAAGAAGAGGGTGTACCTAGTACAGCCATCAGAGAAATCTCTTTACTGAAGGAACTACAACATCCCAACATTGTCTGGTAAGTTTGTCAGTGATAAATTTGGTATATACATCCATGCAAACACTGAACACCCAGAAATACACGACATGGTTTTTCTGTGTTGTGCTAACAGCAGGATTATCACATTTCACTTTCTAAGACTAATTCAAACTAACCACAGTCTGTCTAAGTAATTAATAAACTGTGGAGTAACCATGCTAAGGGTTTGAGAGTCAAAAAAATGTATATGGATATGCTTTGACGAATGTGGACCAATATATTCTATGAATATGATCGTATATACATTGTATGTACAAGTTAAAACATCATCCATCCCCTTTATAATGGATTCGAAGATGCTTAGATGACAGAATGGGTCTTTGAAAAATTGTACAATTCTATGATGGGTTGATAACAAATAAATAGCAAACAATTTCCACATCACACACCATAATTGTGTTGTCTATTTGTAATTAACAAATTCATTTCCTAAATTTATGTTTCCCCCAAATATGTTTATGTTGTATTTTAAAAAGACTGCTAGTCAATAGTTTACAGTTTTGAATGTCACAGATAGACTACAGTGATCCACGTGTAAACCTTCACCTGAGGTGAGGCTGTGATTGACGTGTAGAGGTTTGTAGGAGGCTATGTACTACCAAACCAGAGTGACTATAGGATTTCATGTAGACACTACAATGTGTTTTTGTTAAGAATTACACAAACAATATACAGACTAATTATAGCATGTATGCACATGAAATGTTAAAGTTTATCTCAATGTGAAGTTGAACTCACAAAGTTTTGCTTGAATCTTGTTTCATCCAATGATTATGATGATAATTTGTGTTCACAGTGAGATAAAATGTATCATTTTATATGTTTGGGTATCAGTGTCTCAATAGTTTGTTTTACAAAAACCATGTGTCGCCTAATTGGAACTCTATAGTCACTCTTTTTTGGTAGTAACAATATAGAGGAAAGTTGTCAGATTTTAGCTTGATCTCATTCTTTGCCATTAATGGTCTACATTTTTCTTTTTTTAAACCAGTCTTCAAGATGTATTGATGCAAGAATCCAAACTCTACCTGGTCTTTGAATTTCTTACTATGGATCTGAAAAAATACTTTGATAGCATTCCCTCAGGCAAATACATGGATCGTGGACTTGTTAAGGTAGGCTTCTCCACTAGACCGTGGGTACCAGGGGGTGTCACAGTTCAGAATGTGATCAATGTTTATAGTCAAGTAATAAGTTTAGATAATTCATCCTGAGTGCTTCAATAATAGTCTTGTGTGAAAAATCAAATTAGTACATTTAGCCTCAATCTGACATAAAGACTAGCCGCTTTCACAACATCGGATTTTAATCAGATTGATGTAGCCTGTACACAATACATTATGATATGTCAAGCATTTTGTAATGGCCATTGTAATTGGTTTTCTGTAACTTGTTTGATGCATGACTTCAGGTGCTTGACACAGATTTTGTAAAGTGGTACATCTCATCTAATATATACTCAAGTAAGTGCACAAGTGTAATTCCATGTACACGAAATAATGGGAATGCAGTTATAACTTATATATGTCTTTACAAGATTTGCTGGGGGGGGGGGGGGGAGATCCCTGGAGAAACATATCATGTAACAGTGTTTTTTTAAAGGAAGTAGGTAAAATCTACTGTGTTCCCACCAAAATTATGATAGATTCTATGGGAAACACTGCCAGTTTTACCTCTTTCTCCCTGTCTGTTACCAGGGTTACCTTAGCAAAAACCACCCTTGCATGTTCAGTACAGCTACAGGGAGCACTGTCACAAGCACAGGTGCAAATACGGCAAGTACCGTACACCACACTGGCATTCGCATGCCATTGAATCCTGTTGTCATGGCACTTCAAGCCAGCAGTTTACTCACTTTTCACCAATTCATTATGTTGTATTGTCTGTTTATTTCAGAGCTATCTCTATCAAATTTGTCAAGGTATCGTATTTTGCCATTCAAGACGTGTTGTCCATAGAGATCTGAAACCACAGAATCTATTGATAGACAGTAAAGGTCTCATAAAGTTAGCAGACTTTGGTCTTGCTAGAGCCTTTGGTATCCCAGTCAGAGTTTATACACATGAGGTGGTTACCCTTTGGTACCGTGCTCCAGAAGTTCTTCTTGGTTCACCTCGTTACTCTACTCCTGTTGATGTCTGGAGTATTGGCTGTATCTATGCTGAAATGGCAACCAAAAGACCCCTCTTTCACGGAGACTCAGAAATTGACCAACTCTTCCGTATTTTCAGGTATGTTACATTACTGATTTGTCTGCCTTAAAGTGGCCATATGGATGAGGATTGGGTATTTAATTTTGGATTTTTAATTTATAAAACAATTTTATCATGGTTTCGTACTTGAAAAATCAACATGAAACAACATTATGCTAAGCCTTTTTGTGTACATGTAACTCAATAAATTGAAAAAGCATAATAAATGTGTAAAATGTTTGTTATTGTACATACAGCAACAAACTTTTTACACATTATTTAGCTTTTTGCAATGTATCGAGTTACAAACACAGACTTGGTTAATGTTGTTTCACATTAATTTTTCAACTAGGAAGCCATGGTGAAATTGTTTTATAAATGAAAAATCCAAAATAAATACCCAATCCTCATCCATATGGCCACTTTAAAGGCATGACTGCCTGTGCCTGACTGTATGTTTGGAGGTGGAGAACTTGTGATGACTCACTGGCAAGTAATCACCAAAATATAAACATTCCCTATTTGGTTTGTTCACATACGTAAATATCGCATATTTGAATAATCCTGAGTGACACACAATCTAAACAGCTGTTTGCTGGGGAATTTGTCTCATTTTGAAAGGTTTTTACATTCTATGAAACAAACAGATTAATTTTCAACTAATTTATGTATCAAGTTACCATCCTACGACATTCTAAAACAATGTGTACATGATTCATGACCTGTGTGTTTCTTGGAGTACAGAAAAAATGCTGAAAATAAGACCCAATAGCTAGTGCTCAGTACAGCATTTTGAATTTCCTGCATTTGCATAGATTAGCCATAATCCTCTTTATATACGACAATTTTGTGTTTAAAGGGAACTTCACTCCAGGAAATAGAAACATTTTCATAAACTATGGGTTCTTGAGAATCATTTCATGATTTTACATCACCTACAATTACTTGTGATTTCTATTTCTAACAGGACACTTGGAACACCAAATGAAACATCATGGCCCGGTGTGAGTTCACTACCTGACTATAAACCTACCTTCCCTTGCTGGAAAGTCAACCAACTACACACAGCAGTCAAGAACCTTGATGAAGATGGCATGGATCTCCTACAGGTCAGTCACAATCTTAATTTTTTAATTTTATCTCACTGTGAACACAGATTAACAGTTACATTTGAATCTTCCTTGTTTCATCTGACAGTGATGTTGATTTGTGTTCACACTGACATAAAATGTATTATTTTATATGCTTGCATGCCATCAGTGTCTGTTTTATGTCATCTATATAACAAAAACTTATCACATATCAGTATATCGGTAATACCCCTCCCTGTATTTGGCAGCTCTCTAAGCCTCCATAGTATACTCGCATATCAATATAGTACCCCTCCCAGTATTGAACTGCTCTCTAAGCCTCCGTAGTATACTTGCATATAAATATAGTACCCCTCCCAGTATTGGGCAGCTCTCTAAGACTCCGTAGTATACTTGCATATAAATATAGTACCCCTCCCAGTATTGGGCAGCTCTCTAAGCCTCCATAGTATACTTGCATATAAATATAGTACCCCTCCCAGTATTGGGCAACTCTCTAAACTATCAAACTACTGTTCATTGTCATTGTTCTGTACAGTGTAAGGTATAAAAACCCACATCTCGAGTATTACACAATTTTCCAGGAAAACTACTCACTACCCAACCCTTTTCGGCATCAAATTTGAACAAGTTGTAACATTCATGATATATTTATTCACCATTCAATTCATATACCAAAATAATTATCAACTCAAGAATGCAAGATCTAACAAAAGCCTGTTGAGGTGTGTACAATTGAAGAATCAAGCTGATTTTATACTCATTTACTGAGAAATTGACGAAACACTTCTTAAAAAGTCTGTTGAAGTGCACTCATTTACTGCCAAGATCTGTAACAAATCGTCTTGTATTTCTCTTTCAGAAAATGCTTATATATGACCCAGCACGTCGTTTATCAGCCAAGGCAGCACTCAAACATCCATACTTTGAAGATCTTGACAAAAGTGTCTTACCTGGTACGATTATAGAATAACATTTGACATGGTAATGTTTATATACAAATCACCGTACTCCAGTGTAACTGACGTCGACACAGCAATGTTTATATACAAATCACTGTCGTTTCTTTCATTTGGACTGGGATTCATCTAGTGCACAACGGAAGGCTAATTAGTATTCATAAATGCAAATTACTGTTCAGGTATCCAAATTTTGTAATATTGAATGAAGAATACTCATTAGCTTTGCATTGTGCACTGTATATTTGACACATGACAATAGGAGCAAAAACTCCCCAACATGTACAGGTTGATGTACAAATCGATTGGGTTGGATAACCATGTTGTAGTATAGTACAACTGTAGACATCAGACTGTGGACGAATGGAACCTGTTACAAACAGGGAAAGTAAACAAATAATTTGGATTAATAACACTTGGCACAGCATGTTGGAAGTACAGAGACTTGTATTACAGTCCATCATTTGATAAGAACAGTTTTATATGTACATGAAATGCCAGGGGGACTGGAAATTTGTCTGTGAATGTGACCTAATATGTAAAGAGGCCATAAAAATGTTCCTATCAAGTGATGGAATGTAATACAAGTCTCTGTACCTCCAACATGCTGTACCAAGTGTTATTAATCCAATTCAGTTGTTTACTTTCCTTGTTTGTAACAGGTTCTGTTTGTCTGATCTCTAAAGTTGTAATAACACGATAGTGAAGAAAAGTTTGTAATTTCAAATTTTTCAACATATTTATTTGGATAATTCATACTTCTATAACAATGTTTGAACCATGTATAAACACAATTAAAAGCTAGTAGTTATCGCAGGTAAATTAACCTGTCAATAATGTACCATCATCGTAAACCACAGTCTCTTGTACGACACCGTCCAAGATTCTGTCGTGAAAGAAATATCAGCTCTAGTTTGCGAGAATGTAATTTACAAGTTGATGAAAATTATGGTCAGACAAATGTCCAGGACTGTATGAAAGTTATTGATGACCACCACCACACCTTGGTTACATATATCATAACAAAATGATTGGTTGAGTTTGAAGCCAAAATGGTTTTTAAGACAACCAAACTGAGAAACTATAATCTGGTTTTGTACTGGTATAAATGACTCACTATAGAAATCGTTTATCTGTACCACTATAATGTATATAGTTTGAAGTCACTTAGATATTTCATTTGTACTTTTGTACTATGTCAACTTTTCATTTCTCTGATCTACACTTCTGTCCTCTTCCATTTGTTTGTTTTTTCTTCAAATAAATGATTATATGATTTATTTCTTTTGTGTTTGAAAGTCTGTTTGAATGTGAGTGAGGCTGTATGGTACAACATGATGGGGACTTCCATGTTGTTGTCTTTCTTCAATCAAATAATTGATTATATAGATTATGTCTTTTGTGTTTGATTGTATTTGAATGTGAGTGAGCCTGTATGGTATATGACATGATGGGACACCCTCACATAACAGTCAACCCCTTTTAGAACATGCCAGTGAGGGTGGTATGACACTAATTGGCAACCTAAGGTAATAGACTGCAAGGGTTGTCATTGTATTGTTCATGAGGGTAATCCCTATCCAGTCGCCACAAAACAATCAAAAAGGAGCATACACAGCATAGGTTAGACTAAGATATGTCGTGTTGCTTCAGCCTCCTTTCTTGACTGATGTGTGAGGGCACCCCGTCACAGCATACCTTACAGACTATAATAGGTAACAACCTAGCGAATGATAACCATGGGCCGGGGAGAGAGTACTTGCAAATCATTGATAAATATTTTGCTATGATGTGATAGTTTTTCAGATATCCCTTGTGTGTGGGTAGGAGCCTTTCTTTGTTATCATTTTACATGTGCAAAACGCTTGTACCATATGGTGAAGGCTGCAAGATCAACCTTTGTAATGTAGTCTTGGTTGCCCAGATTCCACTGTCGGCTCTGGCTTTACAGCCACCCAGAGACAGCAAGCAGTAGGAGTTTGCAGTGGAGTCCAAGTATCTGAGACAATTTTTATTAGCACTTTCTTAATTATTCGCAAGACATTTTTGTAATGAACTTTAAAAATAATGGGAATACATTGTAACAACAATGGCAAACCCTTCAGTATCACCATGGTGGACCAAGATGGGCAGCTAAAGAACAATATTAAGGTCTTAACCCTTACAACACCATGTCTGCATATATGCAGACAGTCCCTTCCGGGTTCCCAGACCTCATCTGTATATAAGCATACAAGTTAACTTGTTTGCTTATTAAGCCCAATTTTCACCTCTTCATTTCATATCAGGGTAAATTAATATTCATTTCACAATATATACGTAATGGGTGGATAAGGAAAAAATAGGATTGATTGTATGTTTTATTATTCTGTTCAAGTTAAAGTTGATAATTGTAGAGTAGGTAAGATCCTACTGTGTTGTGGGGAAAAAGTCCTTGGCCTAAGGAGTCTTTTGCATGAAAAGTCATTGGCCTAGGGAGTCTTTTACATGAAAGTCTACGGCATCTTAAAGGTTAATCGCAACTCCCTCAGCTTGACCATACATGAGTTATTATTTTATGTTTATGATCAGACTGCAGTTTTAGTTTTTGTCATTATTTTCATGGCAAGTGAGAGCTAAAATGAAATCTTAATTATCATATTCAACTAACCATTGCCTTTGAGCGAAGTCATCTCTTAGTGTCATTCAAGCAAACACACCAGTGTTTTTTCTCAAGTTGTATATTTCTCATCTATCAGGGCTTTGTCATTTTATTTTACCCAAAAATACCTTTTTAGTTCATATCAAAATATTTCTGGAGACCAATTGTAACAAACCAAGAAATCTGCTTTATTTCATAAATGTATTAAACTTTCAATACGAAAACTGAATTTCATATGGTGTCTTGCATATTGATGTAACATGCTTCGGGCCTTTTTTTACTTCACTTTTTGTTCAACTTTTGTGTTATTCTATTTTGAGTGAAGTGGTTGAATTGAAGGATATGATGCTCATAAACTAGCAAATACCATATAAAGAATATTTATTTTGTTGTGAGTATATGTGTGTACCTATAATACTGGGCTGGTTTCCGGTCCCATACCAGCTTTGGTAATAGGGACCGATATTAGCAAATTTATCCATGGTTGTGATTGGTTATAATTCTTTGCATTCTGATTGGTCTGTCAGTAAATAATTTCAAATGGTAGAGCACTGATCTCGGTCTCGTGGAGACAAATTTGATACATTGTGTCACGACATCAAAGTGGTTGGCTGATGCCTGAGGGCGCCCCGTCACAGAGAACCTTACAGACGAAGCCTTACACTATATCATCTTTGGGGAAAGAGTTATGGAACACATAATCAGAATATAAGTTGGGTAGCGTGAGGAGCCGCTTGCTAATAATAATATTCAAATCTCCACTTAAGTAGTGGAGTAGCAAGCATTGACGAGGGACAAACGTTGTTGGGGGTTGGTTTTTTTGTTTGTTTGTTTTGGTTTTTTTTTTGGGGGGGGGGGCAAATTTCAAAGATTATCACATTACACACGTACTTTCATGGTCAAGTAATGACACTAAATATGTTTTATCAAAGTTCAAGGCAGTTTTATTTCTTCTTATATATGACAAAGTGAACTCCAACTCTAAACAAATGGCATTATTAAACACCATGTACACACAGTATTTCATGATGGCAACCCATGATGTTTATAAGTGCCAGTGTGGCATACTCAGGAGTAATTTGCACGTGTTTGCAGCTAGCTGTGCACTTGTGAAAATACAACAGAACATGTTACAAGCAATCTGAGTACCTATACTCATGCACCATGTTATTACTGCATGTGTTAAAGTGGCCATATGGATGAGAATTTGGTATTTATTTTGGATTTTTATTTGATAAAACAGCTTCACTATGTTTTTCTACTTGAAAAAATAATGCAAAATAACATATACCAAGTCCATGTTCATAACTCAATACATTGCAAAAAGATGCAAAAAGTGTAAAAAGTTTGTTATTGTACGTACAATAACAAACATTTTACACATTGTTTAATGTTTTGCTGTTTATTGAGATGTGAACATGGACTTGGTATGTTATTTCACATTATTTTTTCAAGTAGGAAGCCATGATAAAATTGTTTTATGAATAAAAATCCAAAATAAATACCAAATTCTCATCCATATGGCCACTTTAACCAGTAATGTTGCGTACATGGAAGGCTTGTATGCTATCTTGCATACAGGTATGCAATATTTTCGTTACATACACTGCAATTCAAAATACCAACAGTATACATGTATGTTTTTACCAATGTAAGGAATCGCTGACGTTTTATGCAATAATACCAATCACACAATAGGAAAGTAAACAAAAAGGATGAACAATTTAAGTTTATATAAGATATTCGTAACATCAATGGCAGTTATCACATATTACATCTTAAAACGAAGTATAATATGCTTGATAATAAATCATAAAAGCCACACAGTCTGGTCACTCTGCAGGTAATCTCATAGTCAGTATGATGGAAACATTTTCACTAAAACTTTAAATTCACTAAGATGAGGGAAGAGTCTGCATGAAAGCTGAGCTGTCCAACATAATTTGAAAACCAGAGTTAAAGTTGAAAGGTCATTGTCATAATTAGTTCGGCTGAAAAATACAGTTTTTATGAAAGCAACAAAATCTTTACCTGTACTAAAATACTGGTTAATTTCTGTGTTGCTGACATCTGAATTTTGGCAGTTTGAAAGTACAAAACACAATGTAGTCTCGCACAAATCTTGTATCCTGGATGTCATACAGGTTTAATACTGGGTTCAGTTACTGTGTTTTCTTGTTTTTCTGTTTCACTGGTCAATCAACCAATGACAAATAAAGTGGTTGATCCATTCTGACCATTGGCACAAATGTCCTTTTCCGCTAACATGATTTCTGTAAACACAGATTGGTCCTATGTCAATGAGTCAGGTACAGGTTGATAATGTCAAAGTTCAAAATGATTGATCTTCTGTGGCTGCTACAACGATCACACCACTGAGGTCAAAGTTCAAAATAAGTGATCCTATGTCACTGACACAAAGGTCATGCCACTGAGGTCAAAGTTCAAAATCAGTCATCATCATCAAATCTGATATGACTTCCTGATCCCACACTGGCTGTTGACAGTCTTGATGCTTTGCTGAGAACCTGTCAAGAAAAATTCGATACAGTAAAAATCATTTACTATCATCACTATCTGGCATACTACTCAACAAATCCATATGATAAAACAGTTTAATTCATAATATTGTTAGTTTTTATAGCCCTTTCCCACTATATGCTCAAAGCATTTTACAATTATTACCCCTGGCTCGGATCTATAGCGGCACAACGAACCTTTATACTTCCTCAACCCCCTGGGGAGCATACGATCCATTGCAGCCTTTATAAGTGCATAGGATTAAAGAATTCACATAGCAAACTGTGTCCTCCTAGGTCCCCAATTATACAGCTGGGCTCACTGGGACACAAACAAGGACCAACTCTTACACATGTCTTAGTTATTCAGAAACGAACGGCAGTGGCAAGGCTCAAACCTGCAACCTGCAGATTCCAAGATTCCACTCTAACCATTCGACCATCATGACTCACAATTCATAAACCAATTCTCCTAGACAAACATTCCAATACTGCTGCAGCTTTTGGTGTGGCCATATGGATGAGGATTGGGTATTTATTTTGGAATTTTTTAAATTTATAAAACAATTTTATCATGTTGTCCTACTAAAAGAATAAGTGTGTGAAATACATAAACCAATGCTGTGTTTGGAACTCAATAAATTGCAAAATGCTAAAAAGAATGTCAAGACATCTACAAACATTTTACACATTTATCAATCTTTTGCAATTTATTGAGTTACAAACAAGGACTTGGCATTTGTTGGTTCACATTGATTTTACAAAGTATGAAGCCATGATAAAATTGTGTTATAAATTAAAATCCAAAATAAATACCCAATCCTCATCCATATGGCCACTTTAATTCTGTTATGCATCATTCTTGGTTTAGATCCACTTACTCCACAGGACAACCGTTATCATTTCAACATTCAATACAGACTTTCTTAGAAAATGAAGAACCACGACAATCGTCTTTCTCCTTGCAGCCTTCACACTCACCTTTTCAAGACCTTTCTTTTTAGCTCTTTTGTTATTTTTCCCAGAATTGAGTTTAGTATTTCTATCAGAGTTCATCTTCTGCCAGTACTGTTTTTCTTCTTCTCCTGCAAGCATAAAAGCTCTGTATAAACACTATACAACTACTCTAAATTATCTGTACTTTGCACAACTAACGTAGTAAAGTGATTGGCAAACAATACACATCTGTTAAAGGGGCACACACTGAGTTTATAAACCTTTTACTCATGTGAAAATACTTACATAAACCCTTGATTAAACTATTATAGTATAGTATTTATATCAATGCATGCCTTCTATGACAGTACAATTGCCTTCAAATTTTGCTAGACCAGTTGATTGCATGCCTAGTATGGATTCCTTGACATTTTTTGGTACATACCAAAATTGTATGTTATACATATATCTTAATACCATGTTTGAGTTCATTCAATTGCAAGTGATAGTTACGTTTGCTTCAGTAAGTAGAATACTAGGAGTGACTTGAATATGCAGCATAAATCTCACCCCAAAAATGTATAAACTCAGCTTGTGCCCCTTTAATGTAAATTGCAATGGACTGATGCATTGACCCATCCTTTACATCTTCAGTCTAGTTTAATTCTTACTTACTGCAAGATGTTACCTTAGTTAAAGGAGTGATCTCTTTATAAATTGTTTCATTGAGTGAGCCTTGAAAGTGAGCATTGCTTAGTACAAGTTTCAAGTCACATTCAAGTGGGTCAGTTGAGGTTACCATGGCAATGTCCATTACAGCCACTAGTGAAAGCAACCTGTCACCAAATCCTGAATTTGTTTATTCAACATTCAATATGGAATCAAGACTCAGTGTTGGCACAAATAATGAAGAACAACAAATAGTTGGTGTACCATTATGTAAGGGACGACCGCACAATGTCACACAAGCCCAATAAGCGAACTTCATGTGAGGGGATCTGGCATCAATGTGATTGCTGGAATTTCATTTTCACACTTCCAACCAAATTTTGACAGAAAATTTTTATTCCTTCAATGATAACATTTTTGTATTTACTACTGAGATGTTAAGTTGATAAAAATTTACTTAAACTGTGAGATACAGTCCTGGGTTTCCAGTAGTATTTTAATGTGTTTACCATCATGTTTTTATATTTAATACATCAATCATAGTGGTATAACCATTGCAGATTTCATCATAGTTTACTTCATATAAAACATGTGATTTCGCACTAAGGAACATTCGTTTATTATAATATCTATATTTCCTGGATTCTATTCCCATTAAAATTCAACTAAGGACAGTTACCTGTTAACAATGATGTGAAGAGTTTACTTTCTTGACCAGCTTCACAGAACTGTTGAACAACTTGCTCAGCGCCCTCTGGTGTTTGGAACCTGACATGTCCCTCTGCATCGCCATCCTTCATGTCAATGTATGCAATTGGTGCAATACTAGCCAACAGTTCCTGCAATGATGAAATGTATTTCACATACAAATGAAACATGTGATCTCACAGAGATGATAGTTGATAAAACTTCCCATACTGTAATAAAATTGGGCCAAATTAATTGAACTTCCGGGTTGGTACTGACGTTGGATTATATTGTATGTGTTTGAATCTTCAGTGGGTAGCGTGCGTTCTGAATCGTGTGTATAGAACACAGAATGTGCATTGTACATGCTGATTATTATATCACAAGTTATGGGTTATATATGTGTACATAATTAGTAATAAACAAGTAAATATTTTAGAAGGTTTTTTAGGAATACGACAAAATATGATCAGCATCTGAATACAGACTGAGTGCGCCTGGTTAGTAAGTTGGTAACTGTGTACCTACCCTAAGGATTCGTTTGGTGGCAAAGGCTTTGTTGCTGTTAAATTTGATGACAACCCCCTCTGTAAATGGTATTTCTGTGGGTCTGGCTTTGCTGTCTTTCATCTCTCCTCCCTCATCTTTGCTACCGTTGCTTGTAATGGCAGCCATATCTTTCTTTAGCTGAGCCATGTTTGCTTTCTGGAGTTGTAGGTACTCCTTCCTCAGTTCAAGCCATTCTCTCCTGCAAAGTAACAGAAATACAGAGATCAGTTCTTGTGTTTGACAAATAGTAACACACTTGTTACCATGACGACGGTGAATGCATAGGAACAACGTGTTTATACTCAGGAACACACTGTCACATGCATGATGATGATGTAAGACTTGTAACTAATTGCCTGATTATTCTCCAGGCTTAGTATTTTCTATGAATGTTTGGTTTATATTCGACTGACAAAAATAACGCATTACATTTGCACATTGCAGCTACAAGGTAACATGTACAGGTACATGTGATCTCTAGAATCACTTCCTGATTAGACTAGTTTGTATCAGGCTAGCTCAGGGTCAGCATGGTGTCTACCCTTCACCAGCATGACTAGTGTTAGGAACTAGAAGGGTTAATGTCTGCATCACTGTTACAATTCTATTTCAATAGCCAATTTGAAGTTATTTGTGTACAAGCAATACCCCCTGGTACAGTGGTAGAAAGAAGATTAATACCCAGCTAGCCCAATGCTAACACTTGGATGGCACTACCACTATACCAGCATGTGTTAGCAACTGGAATTCACATAGTTAATGTCTATATCAGTCATACATTAAAATCCTGTTTTTTCCCCAAGTTGTAGTATTTTGTGTACAACAGTACCCCCTGATAGAAAGGGAATTAATACTAGGGTAGCTTATAGCTAATTCTCGGCTGGCGCTAACACATAGCCAGCATATGTTAGCAACTGGAAGGGCCTATACAGATACAGGCTAGTTCTGTGCTAATTCTGGGCTGGCACTAATATCTACCCTAAACAGCATTGCTTAAAAGCAAATGGAAGGATTAATACGAATCAGTGTTGGCATATTGGCATCACACTTGCCCAGTGATAACCATACCACACTATATAGTGATAACATTAGGCTTACAAAGAAAGGAATAGCAAATAAGCAAGGAATTATTGCATTGACTAAAACCAAGTACTCAGAACTTTGACTAAAAACACAGACCCATTTCAAGGTCTAAAATTATTTACATTTATGAGTCACAGACAACATGCTAAATATTTAATTTATTGTCCACTTACTTTGGTAGGACTCTCAGTTTTGGCATTTCCATTTTATCTTTCAATTTCATTTTCTGTTTGTGTCTCTTCCTTTTTCTTTTAGATGACATATCTCTCTCCCCTTCATCTTTAAACTCTCTGTGTGTCCTCTTCAATTCATCTCTGTTGAGGTCGTCAGTATGTTTCCTTTTCCTTCCATGTTTTACATGATCATGGTCATCACCATGTTCATCATGTTTCCGTGTTCGTTTCTTTTCAGACGCTTCATCATGATCACTATCACCATGGTGATGATGTCTTTTATGTTTTTGATGTTTTTCAGCATGTGTTTCATGATGTCTCTCTTTCTCATGTCTACGTTCTTTATCATGTGACTGTTTACTCTCGTGTTTATCTCCTTTGCTTTCATGTTCAACATGAGATGTTCTATGTTCACTATGTTTAACATCTTTTTTATCAACTCCCTTCGGTTTGTCTGTTTCTTGACTCTCATGATGTTTATGACGTTCCTCTTTTTTTGCCTTCTTCTTTTCAAGACAAGAGTCACTGTCATATTCTCTTTTCTTTGTAGATTTCACGATGTCTTCTTGAGCTTCTCCTTCACTTTGTTGCCGTTTCCTTTTCTTTCCCTGTTTTTCCTCTTTCCTTGCATTAACTCCATCGTCATCACCATCTTCACCTCCTGTTCTTTTCTTATGATGTTCATCCTTTTCTTCGACACGTTTCTTGTGTTGTTTATCATCTTCGTCTTTACTTCTGAAGCTGTCCTGTCTGTCCCTATCTCTAATTTGTATATTCTGTACAATTTCACTTGTCGCATGGTGAGAACTGCTGATAATTTTCCCAGCCCTTGTTTTGGGAAATTTTCCTGGTCTACCCACGATGTCTTGAGGAGGATTATTCAACATCTATGTAGGAGAAAGGCGAAGTCAAATTTACGATATTTAAAAATATCTGTATGAAGACAAAAGGATTCAGAGTTTGTAGAGCTTACAAGACAATGAGCTGTCTTGAATAAAACTCGGCTATTTTCAGATACTGCTTGGTAACTCAACTTTCCCGATTACAACTTATTATCTGGATAGATAAAACTAACTCACCTGACATGCCCTGTCTGCTTCTCCTGGCGTCTCAAACTCAACAAAAGCAAACCCTTTGATATCGTTAGTGCTTTTATACTTGGGTATACTGACATAAGTTACTTTACCACAGCAACTAAACACAGACTTCAACCATTCATGAGTAGCATTTGGTGGAATACATTCCTGTGTAGAGAAAGAAATATCAGGACTTGAAATTAACAGTAGTCCCATGTCCACAGACTACCAATTCTTGTCATGGGGCTACCGTAATTTGCAGCTGGTAGCCCACTTAAGCTACTACTGATTATGTGATGATTTAAAGGATGAGAGATTTATGGACATGAAAGTACTCTACTAACAAACATATTTCCAATAGAGGAATTGTTTTCAGTTCAGGAATATAGGACTACAGGTCACAATCCATGGGCTACCAATTTCTGAAATTAGTAGCCCACTGGGACTACCAAAGAAAAAAGTTAATTTCAAGCCCTGTATATCTAACATTGTATGTACATGGAATGGAATGGAATTGAACATCGTTATAATATGAATCATCTTCCAACTACAAAGTGATGGACTTCAATATACATCTTTCTCCTACCATAGATGAAACAACTGGATTTCATCAAAGGAACAGGTAGGAATAGAAATGAATTACGACTCTGGTAAGCCAGTCTTCGGTTTACTAAGATAGATACAAACTAAATATATCGTTCTTCATTGTGGTGGATTGCACAAGTGGGTGATAGCAGTTCCTCTGTCGTATGATTTTAATCACCCAGTGATCAACATAGTGTAAACATTGGAAGTCTTAACACAACATTGCAAGTTCATGGAACTCTGTCAATAAATTTCTGTGATGCCTTAGACCTACTGAGACTATAATTAAACCAATGTCAATTCAATAGCTTATCACTGTTGTATCAACATGTTGTGACAATAGTTTTAGTTTGTGTCTATCTTAGAAAATCAAAGGCTCAACTACATGTACCAGGGTAATGTTTCTCAATGGATCATTATGGTCATGCATAAACTTGGCTGATAATAAGCAAAGGGAGGAAACAAGTACTAGTGTGGATTTAGAGCCGAGACTGTCTATCATGGCTTTACTCTAAGCCCAACATGGTGATTCTAGTGAATGACTTACCACATAAACAATGACATCGTCTATGGTGATTCTAGTAAATAACTTACCACATAAACTGTGACATCATCTATGGGGATTCTAGTGAATAACTTACCACATAAACTGTGACATCATCAATATCATACTTTGGAGGGGTCAAAGGTTGAATTCTTCCTATCTGTTTCTCATCACTGCTAACCTGGATGTATAAGTACATTTTGTAAGTACATTATCACTACATGAGACATACCCTATATTTCAATCTGCCCTTAGTGAGTTCTACTTAAAAACATGAGAGAATCAGTGTGCCATCTAATGATAGCCACATTTTTTCGTTGCAAGTCAAAATGATACAAACTGGCATTTCTTGTGAGTCACCACATGAATACAGTGTATTCAATAAAAGGAACAGCAACTGCCATAAATAGTAGATTGAGAATTAAAAAAAAAACAAAAAAAACTTGTAGGACCATTTTAGACAAACTGTCCTGACCAGAAACAATTCTTTTTGAGGGGCCTAATAATGGTGAAATTTGTTACGTCAATACTTGTGAACAAAAAATAATAACTATTAGGACTAGAGTAATTACCTTAAGTTTATTTGATGCTTTGGCAGCTCTGATGATAACTTTTTCATCGTCTGTCATCGACTTCAGTTTGTTAAAACTCAGAAGTATTGATATATCTACCAATCCATCTTTATTCTTTTCAATATACTGCTTCAAAAATCTATCTTTACGTAGATTGGCGTCACCAAAATAAAACTCTAACTGATCTCTGATTTGGGAGGTCAAAAACTTGATACGTTTCCTCTTGTTTCTTGCTTCTGTTTTAGATTCAGATACCACTTCAGAGTGTTCTTTCACCCTCCCAGATGATTTATCCTTGAACTTCAGCTCTTTCTCATTTCCCATGGTTAATGGCAGTGCTGAAAACAAATTGTAAAACAAGTCAACCACAGATTTAGTTTTGGTTGTGATGTGTGTAGTCAAAATTCAGAGAATGTGTTACTGTACAGTACTTTGTACATGTAGTGGCTGTGATGGTCTTAAAGATGAGTTCTACTTTCATTATTTTTTCAAAAGTGTAGTTATTTCCTGAGGCCAAGATACATACTGTATCGCCTGGACCCCACACTTGGTTGATTTCAACGATCTATCGAACTGCATTAGCACCCTCACTCATGGATGTCTTTTCAACACGGCTTGTTGAGAAGACATCCTGAGTGAAGCAAAGGTCCCGAATATTAGCCGAGACTAAACAAATTCCTTAAATTTAAATTCTGCAGAAAAGATAAACATAACAGGAAAACTTGATTTTTAAGGTATATGTTTCAAATATGAAAACAACAGATTTTTTGTATTAGTTTAAAGATAATTCATTTTTATAATACTTTTCTGTGTTATTTATACTAAATTTTGTAGGGTAAAAGTTTGTTAACCTTGTCATATCTCAGTAATGTAACCTTGTGCATGTGTATATAGCTTTGCTTTATCAAACTGTCTTCTCATTGGTCAATAGATCTAGGGCAATATACAAAATATTGACTGACAGCAGTGGTGCATCACTTTCAAAAATTGAATGCATAATTGCTGTTGTGTATTATACTTGGCAAGCCTGTCTCATATTATTATTGCAAACCCTTGGTAAATGGTAATGATACTGTATAGGAACTAGACTATGTGAGTGGAGGTGTAAATGGTAATGATACTGTATAGGAACTAGACTATGTGAGTGGAGGTGTAAATGGTAACGATACTGTATAGGAACTAGACTATGTGAGTGGAGGTGTAAATGGTAATCAGCGTGCGAAATTAACGCCGGTCCTTCGGCCCGAGACCAACAGATTTCCGTTCGGACCGACAGTTTTTCAGAATTACAACAACGTATCGGTCCTTATGACCGACTGAAATTTGGAGTAAATAATAACATTTATTCAAAGATATATCCAATTTCACCTACATGAATCTGATCTTGTGTTACCTATTTTACTCTCGACATCTCGTTCACTGAAGTCAAGCGACACAGAGCTAGCTCGCTACCTGTTGTTGTCAATGTTGATATCATGTCTACATATGACGTAGCGTACAGCATTTACTTTATGAAATTATGTTAGCAAACACATGATTGGCTGAATTTCTCTAATTATTTTTTGTCTTGTCTAATCAGAACGTCTTAGACATTCCGACTCATTTTACGCATTCAGCGCATGCGTCTTTTTCTGCCATGTTTCGTAATCATTTAATCATTGTTGTAAAGTTTACTGTTCGAAGTGTATGAAACTTTTAACGTGTTTGAGACAGTTCCACTCTGTATTTATAAAGTATGTTGCGATATTTAATGAGCTTCCGAAGAAGAAGACGAAACAGACACTGGGTTTTTTTGAAAGGCTGGTATTAAAGCCGGTAAATGTTAGCGGGTTTCCCGATCAATTTACCAGAGTTCCCCATGTGTGTGGCCATGATCAAAACAAACTGACGGAAAACATATAAACTACAAATGTACTCTGAAAATGGCGTTTTAACTAATAAAGAAGGCAGGTACACTTTGTAAAATATCTTCAGTACGATAGTTTTTTTTTTGTAAAACAGTAAAAAAAATGCGTAGTCTGATTGCCTTCAATTTGATGCATATGATAATGTACGTACTGTCATGTTGTAATCAACGTATAAACTTAGAAATGTTGCATTTTTGTTGCCGTTGTTGTATCTGGAAAATTACTGCATCATGCCAAACACGGGTACATAGTGGATGACACATTACAGTACAGTTACCATATCACGTTCCCACGTCAAAAAAACACTCGCACTGTAAGACATGTTTAGCCATAGTTCTCTTCATCATGGTCAAATTTCTTACACAAACAGTCAGAGACAATACTCAATACACCACGGTAGGGTATACGGGTAGGGCTTTATGGGGGGGAGGGCCTTCTGTACATATTTGTAAAGACTGAAGGAAGACGAAACCGCTCTGTGTCACTAGGTGGATGGAAATTGAAATAAAGCAAATACACAGTTTTCAAGAGGGATAGTTATGCGACAAAACCTGCTATGATGAATTTGTGGGTCTACGTTCGCTAAGAGTTGGAAAGCTACATCAGCTGTTGCCACATACGATGAATCTGACTTTGGATTATGTGATTCAGAATTTAGTTAATCGTACAGAGAGGAAGGAGAGGACTGTGATCTCTTAGAGATTGCAGATAATGTAGATTTATTGATTCATTCACCCATATTATCTACAATCTATGGATATGTATTTCTATGGTGGAATGAATACATTCAGTCTCAGACCACTATAGTCTATAGGAACAGATTATGCGAGAATGAATATTCATAGTCTCTGGGTTCATAGTTACAAATGAAAACCTCTACTCATAGAGTCAAAAAGTACTTGCTTGTGAATCCAAAATTTACTTCCAAGTTATTTTTTGATTCTGTGAGTGGAAATTTTATGAAATAATAGTGGATAGTGAACAATTCGTTGTACTCTCTTTTACTTTTATATCTAAAGATATGTTGTATAATATTAAAGTTCAAAATCATTTAATCTGTAAAGGGGGGGGGGGGTGTAGATACAGGTCGTGAACGTGAACTACAGTGAGTATGGACCAGCAGTTTTCCTTAAGGACCAGCAGTATTTGCTACATGTCGGTCCTTATGACCAGTAGTCATTTTCCCTTAAGTTCACACACTGATGGTAATGATACTGTATAGGAACTAGACTATGTGAGTGGAGGTGTAAATGGTAACGATACTGTATAGGAACTAGACTATGTGAATGGAGGTGTAAATGGTAACGATACTGTATAGGAACTAGACTATGTGAGTGGAGGTGTAAATGGTAACGATACTGTATAGGAACAAGACTATGTGAGTGGAGGTGTAAATGGTAATGATACTGTATAGGAACTAGACTATGTGAGTGGAGGTGTAAATGGTAATGATACTGTATAGGAACTAGACTATGTGAGTGGAGGTGTAAATGGTAATGATACTGTATAGGAACTAGACTATGTGAGTGGAGGTGTAAATGGTAACGATACTGTATAGGAACTAGACTATGTGAGTGGAGGTGTAAATGGTAACAATACTGTATAGGAACTAGACTATGTGAGTGGAGGAGTAAATGGTAATGATACTGTATAGGAACTAGACTATGTGAGTGGAGGTGTAAATGGTAATGATACAGTATAGGAACTAGACTATGTGAGTGGAGGTGTAAATGGTAATGATACTGTATAGGAACTAGACTATGTGAGTGGAGGTGTAAATGGTAGCGATACTGTATAGGAACTAGACTATGTGAGTGGAGGTGTAAATGGTAACGATACTGTATAGGAACTTAACTACAATGGAGGTGTAAATGGTAATGATACTGTATAGGAACTAGACTAGTGAGGTGATGGGTATGCCACAATTATGAGTTTTGGTACAAATTACTAGTTACTTGCAGGCAGAGTACACAAGCTTGCCAAGTTTAGGACTCAAATCTGTCCCATGCACAAACAGAGCACAGTCATCCGAAGAATAAGATTCAAATTGAAGGATGGTCCAAGTCCTGCTAGCTGCTTGCTGATGGAGTAAGTTAGGACTCGATTCTGACAATGTCAGGGTATACAACTTTTAACAAGACAACTTGGTCAGTTGTGAACTCAGCCAATATACATGCACTGTACATATGTACACATTGTTACTAGTATATATATATATATACACACAGTATATACACTAATATACACACAATACAAGTTTAAAGAGACTATACATGTACTATACAACAGGCCATAATAGAACCCAATTGCAAAGAACAATCAAAATTTACAAAATGATCTTGAAATGAATATTTCAAAAGAATGAGTGCGAATGGTGATCTTATTAGATTTTGGAAAATTTGCTAATTCATAACGATTATTATTTTTGTATATAATATAAATGATATGTACTGGAGGGTAAAATGGCAAAGTAACTGAGGTACATTGTATTATATTAAAGACCATATTAGTTTTATTACGTGTTATAATTTGATATTTTATGTCTAAATGGCCTCGTACATTCACGAGTCCCCTATCAATTTATTTTCAAAAAAGTTCTTGGCATGGGACCCCCTCCCCCCCCCCCGCACATAACATAACGGTCCCCTTCGAATTCGGCATGGCCAGTGACAGTACTTTCTGAACATTCCAAATTTCGTTAAAAAAACGAAAAACGCGAATGTTTATAATAAGACCATTTCCCATGCTCGAATCTTATTTCACGTCACATAGTTTTCCCGTCTGATTTCTGAGTAACACAATAACAACTAAGCTAAGGGAAGGTGGTACGATTACAGCTAGTAGATTAGAGCCCACAATATGATCCCGAAATATAAAACAAACTGAACGGCGTCAGTTCCATGCCAAAACTTACATGCATAAGAAGGTGAGTGTACGGTCGAAACGAAAACAGCTCACAGTCACTCACGCACGATAGTCACCGTCTTTAACAGCGCAGGCGAACAGTGCTGCGCAGAAATGTCATTCTTACAATTGTGAACGCCCCTTGTTCAAGAAGCTCTGTGAATGATTATCAATAGCCGCGCCTTCAGCGCTGAGCCAATAGTAGCTGCTTTTACAGTTACATATTTAGATCAGAGGTCGTTACGCAGGGTCAAAGAACTGAAACTTCAGCGTTGAAGTTTTGAACCTTGTCACGTGTGTATATCTGGTGCACGTCCAACTCGGCCCACTCTCTGCCAACTCGGCCCACCAACTCGGCCCATCCTCTGCCAACTCGGCCCACTCTGTTCAATTCGTCCCAGTTGAACTAGTCCAAGTTTCAACTCGCCTCAAGTTCAATACGATTGCGATTCCCGTCACAGCTTGCTATTACAAATGTAATAAACATATTTTTAAATAAATTGTGTTGTCTTTGATTACCTGATGTGTCGTCCACTTCAACATGACATGCAATCTAAAAACGTCTAGATCTTTTTTATTCATAATTGAGAATGAAACTCCTGCAATGTATGACATCAATTGAAATCATACATAGACTTGATACACTACAATTGCATTGTCTGAGGTATGTCGTAAGTAAAGTACGTACATGCATGTGTCAGCTGTCAGATTACAATACGCACATCATGCTGGAACGACGTTGGTATCACTTAATGGGCCGAGTTGGCAATCACGTGGGTCGAGTTGGTAATGGGCCGAGTTGACAATGGGCCGAGTTGGACCTACCCCGATCGTCGTTAAATGAAACCAAAATACGTTTGGTTGCAATGAAAAATGATCTAAAATTACCTCAGAACTATGAGTCTAATCGGTCGTGAAAATCCATCCACGTTGGTTGCCATTTTGTACACACACGGATGTAAATATAAATAACCTGTGTGTGACCTGAAGCAGCCTGCTTTCGATGTTTAGTAAGATGGAATATGATTGGTCTGTATTTTACAATTGGCCAATTGGCGGGAGTGTAATATACCGTCTCGTCTGTTTGTCGCGTACGCAGTCTGCTCACATAAATAGAACGTATCCTAGTAAACTCGCACTATTGGGCGTTTGCGGATGCTTGCTGATGCAAACCTCTTGCTTCCTTGCGTATAAATTTGTGTAAATAATCGTGTGGTATTGATCTAAAGTAAAGACACTACGACAGGACCCCATTTTGAAGGTATGTAAACATACTTGGTGTTTTGTACTCCGCATAAACGCACGTGTGTGAGTGGAAAGGTGATTTTAGTAAGTTGTATTTTAGTTACTCGCTGCTATTTTTGTAACCCAGGCTCCAGGAACTTTGGGGGTCGTTAGCAACGCAGTTGTTTCCGTGATCACGAAATTCAGAACAACAAAACAAGACAGGAAGGGCTTGACAATAGTGGTATAACATTACATAAGCAGATAGTCTGCACTGTTAATGTGTTATGTGAGGAGTGAGATGCAGGTAACTGATGTGATGCCGGTGATAAAAACATTTGTTTACGGACCGGACAACGATGGGATTCGAACGTCGTCTGCGTGTTGAAAAATTGAAGTCACATATTAAAATAAAAAAGCTGTATCCTTCGATGTGGTCGTGGCGTAAATGCACTGATAGTTCACACATAGTCACAGTTAGTAACATTTCAATATTATTTAATTTTTCAAAGATATAAAAGAAACAAATGGTTTAAAACCAATAATATTTAATAATGATAGCGGTGACAGCGCCATGGAAAATTACGTTCTCCCGACTGTCGAACACCATCATTTTTATCTCGGAATTATGATATCGACATTTTCTTGATTTTTACAAAGGTTAAACAAAGTTACAAATCTCAAAGTTTTTCAAAAACTATTTTTTTTTTATTAAAACTATTTCTTGTTTTGAAATTTCACTCGTGTCAAGTTTCACCTAGAGTTAGAGCTAAACTAAAGGAATATGTAAATCTTCAGTTCGAATGCTTTAATTCTTTTAAAATATTTGTAAGAAATTTCAGTGAGCAGTTAGTTTAGCAAAAGTCATGGAGATCATCATCATGTATATTAAAATAAAAATAAATAGTTTTATCATTTTCAAATTTCATACATCTTTCGTGTAGTTATTAATATTTGCTAACAATGTTTTTTTAAATTTCAACAGAAATTCAAAATGGTGTCCACAAAAGCCAGAGTGGCACTGGCACTTACGTTTAGCAGCATTGCCATATTTTTCTTTGCTGCTAACTACTTCAGTAGAAAATGGAATAGTGCCAAACGACCTGTCTCTAAACGTTTGAAGGAAGTCTTCCCACAGAGAGCTCTGCCATCCCTACCTGATGATAGTAATCTAAGATCCTATACCAAGGGACCTCCATCAAGTATGTAGCTTTATTATCTTCACACATCAACATTATTGTGACAATAAGTTTATAACATGTGCACACCCTCTTTACTCTAAGTTCTGATATTCATAGACAATTTTGATAATGAAGGAATATGCAACCAAGACTCATTGAAATGGGTGAAAACAGTACCCTGTAACCAGTGTGCCCACAATGGTAGCCAAATTTTGTTGTTGTGAGTCAAAATGATAAAAACTGACATTTCTTGTGAGTCACCATGTATCAAAAGATAGAGAACACCAAATTTGGAAGCACAAAATAGTGTGTCAGTAGCACGTCAAATTGGCTTAGAGGCTTGCTATTAAATGACATACAAATTATGCAGTTAGTCAATTCATACTTCAAATATGTATTTTGCAAGTATATTCTGTATGAATTAGGCTACAGTATATACTAAATTCTTTGTCAATACTAGATCATATTTTATACAACATATCTCTTCTCTTCTGCTTTGTTCACTCTGAATTTTAACTTTTTTACCAGCACCATTATTCTGTCCTCTTTTTTCTCCTAACTGTTCTCTGACTCTGTCATTCACATCTTCATGTTTTGTTTTATTTTACTCTTGTCTATGAATGAAAAGTTTTGATATCTATGTAACCACTAACCAGTCATTTCTTATTTATTCTGTTTTGTTTTCCATGTTCACATACATTATTATTGTATTATTATTATTTTCATCATTCAAGCTTTTAAATTTTGTGTTTATTTTATATCAAACTTTTCATGTAATTTTCATTTTATTTTATAGAGCTCCTGTCAGCTGACAATCCACTTTCATTACTTTAATTTTCTCATATTAAATAGTTTATTTGATTTTTAACTTTATTACTAGGAGTCTATTGTTTATTCATAACTGTTTACATAAAACATTTCTTACTCTGCAGGTTATGTCCTCATGATATCTCTATATAGTTGTACACAAACAATATTGTGTACATATAGATAGACTATATTGTGTACATATAGATAGACTATATTATGTACATATAGACTATATTATATACATATAGATAGACTATATTATGTACATATAGATAGACTATATTATGTACATATAGACAGACTATTGTGTACATATAGATAGACTATATCATGTACATATAGATAGACTATATTGTGTACATATAGATAGACTATATTATGTACATATAGATAGACTATTATGTACATATAGATAGACTATATTGTGTACATATAGATAGACTCTTGATAGACTATATTATGTACATATAGATAGACTATTTTGTACATATAGATAGACTATATTGTGTACATATAGATAGACTATATTATATACATATACATGTATATTATGTACATATAGATAGACTTTATTGTGTACATATAGATAGACTATATTACATGTATATAATGTGAAATATATTTAGAAGTGTGTGTAGAGTTAACAAGTGAATACTTGGCTACTGAACACTTTCCATATCAAACTTTGGCTGTATAATGAAAAGTTGAATTCTATAATGAAGTGGGATTTTATGAAATGTATATTTATTTGTTTATTTTCTTGTTATGCAATGTGCAGACATCATTAATATGATATATACTTTTAATTTTAAGCCCTGTGCTTAGTTCACATTGAAATGTACATTTTTTTCTCTTATATATTTTCCATCAATTGCAATTTTTGAAGGGGCATAACTTGAGTTTATACGTTTTGTGCTGCATGTTTAAAAAAATACTTGCAGTATTCTACTTTTCAATCATACTTACCATTACTTGAAATTGACTGAACTCAAACCTGGTACATGTATTGTGGTGTTACTTATAAACGATCCAATGACGTACATTTACATTTGTAATTGTACATCTAAAAAAAAATGTTAATTAATAATTCCTTAAAGTGTCCGTATGGATGATGATTGATTATTTATTTTGGATTTTTAATAATATTATGTAAAACGATTTTATGATGGCTTCCTACTTGAAAAATCATGTAATACCGGTACATTGCACAAAGTCAAAACATGTGTAAAGATGGTGGTTTTTGTACATACAATAACAAAAATATTACACATTTATAATGCTTTTGTAATTCATTGAACTACACACAAGGACTTGGCATATATGTTGTGTCACATTGATTTCTCGAGTAGGACACCATGATAAAATTGTTTTCTAAATTAAAAATCCAAAATAAATACCCAATCCTCATCCATATGCATGCAATCAACTATTCTAGCAATGCCTGAAGACAATTGTAAATTCATAGAAGGCATGTATCAAGTTGAACATAAACATTAAATACAATACAATGTGGTTTATTCAAGATTTATGGATAAGTATTTTCATTTGAGTAAAAAAGCTTATAAACTCAGCTTGTGCCACTTTACATTGATAGATGCTTGGCAGGGTCTTTTTGTGTCATATTTGTTCAAGCATTCATATATTTTATGTGTCATGTCATTTTGAAGTACATCCTTTGTAATGTACATCACCACTATAGTATCGTTTAGTTAGTAAAGTTACTAAAATATTGTTAGTTTTATTTACTATTTGAATGACACTTGTAGCAGATGTCAACAATATTTATATTATGTGTAGATAATATTGTACAGATAAATATTTAGGTAGTGTGCAACAGTTATGTGTTTTTTTGAATAGGATAAGCTGGAATCCATCACTGTAACAGTTGGTCACTATATGCGATGTTTCATTGTTAATTTAGAGCGTTTCTCTTTAGGCTTAGGAAGAACTGCTGGAATACACAACATGTTGATATAATATTTGATACCTATAATTCATAGTGAATGTAAAGTTTAAATAGTAATGGCACTTTTAGTTATGATTTTCTTTTCTTTTTTTAATTTTTCAAAACTAGTTTATGAATTGGCCCCAGTGAGGTATGCTACCGCACAGTATCGATTAGACAGGATAAGTAGGGCTATGTTTGAAGGCAAGCCTATGACTAGTGCTATCAAGTACATCTGGGACATTGATGATGAGTACCTCCTGGATAGATTAAATAGTAATTGGTTTCCAGACATGCCAGCTGTATGTCTCTGGAATTGGGGATCAGTTGTCCAGTTCTACCCCGGTGGCCAGAACAGTGACATTATCTTCCTAACAGACTCTTATTATGATTGGGAATTGAATCTGTTGTCATCAACATGCAGTGAGATTGAGATAACTGATGGTGAGGAACACCAGGAGGAAGAGAAAATCACAGTTGGAACACATTCCCTGTGGAAGGCATGCATGTTTGGATTCATGGCACTTGATTGCAACGTATCAACTGAAATCTTCTGGGAGAATAAACTGAGCTTGTATCATTTTATACAGAAGAATTTACAGCAGCACATGTCTCCTGTACAGAATATTGAATATGGACAATTTGATGAATTTGATGGCAGACCCCTGTATGTTGTAGCTGAGACCTTGAAGGTACCTCGTAAACCTGAGGAAAAACCACGAAAGAGGCACAAGTCTCTAGACCAACTATACATGAAGCGCTCAATGCAAAACCCAGGAAGAGGGTCTTCAGTCCATCGCTTACCAAGAGAATGGTTATGGGTCATTGACCCAGTACAAAAACTTGTCCTATTGAAGGATGACAATGACAATGACAGTATTGACAATGGCACTTGTGATAGCAACATGTCTTGCAAAGATGCCGAGAACAAGGAACCCATGTATATTGTGGCTGAGATACTACATGTACCGGACAGATCTGTCAAGGTATGTGTTGAAGAGGAAGAGAAATCTGAGAAGCCAGCACAGAAGCCAAGAAAGAGGCACAACTCAGTTGATGCAGTGTGTACTAAAACATCTGTACAGATCCCCAGAAAAGTAAGCTCACTGTATAATTTCTTTGCCAAAGGATGTGAGTTGATCGGAAGAATGGCCCAGTGGACTGATGTTGATTCCCAAAACAGTGACATTAAGTTTACTGAGATGGCCATTATGGATGAAGATGATAGCCAGTCTGAGACCAGCATGAATGACAATGCATCTGTAGGTCCAGTTGAAGAACCTCTGGATCAGAATCTGGCAATAAAGAATGACAATAGTGTACAGACAGTGTCTAGTGGCAAGGACAACCAAAAGGCTGACATTCTGAAAGAAAAAGCCAAATCAGAGCCTACTGTCATCATCAACAAAGCAGATGAGAAGATATTCAAGAAAACATACAACAGAGTGACAAGAAAGAAAGTGACCAAACTGACAAGATCAGTCACTGATGACCATGCAGACTCTGTACTGAAGAATAAAGATGTGGTCTTAGAAACAGCAAAGAAAGGAGCAGATAACAAAGAACAGTGCACAATGCCAAAGATGGGAATTGAGGATCATTATCCTATGTTTTATTCTAAATGGGAAGTAGATGAGGCTGTCAACCAACAAAGCCCAGGTCACCATATCACTATTCCTCCCATCAAATGTTTTCTTGAGGAAGATGAGTTCTTTGATGCTGTAGAATATCTAGAGCCAATGGATGATGATGAGAAGGAAGTGAGCTCCGTTGCTAATGAGTACCAAAGACAAGGACTTGTTGGTTTCCTAGACAGAATGGTCAAGAAAGTAGCCAGGGGATTCTTCAGCTGTAAGAAGCTGTTCAAGTAAATTGTTAATAACTGATGTTTACATGCTGAAACATCAATGGATGTCATCTCCATAAATGTGAATAACATCTTTCACTTTACTAAGGGGAATCTATGAAAGCTGCTGGACCATATCCATGAACAAACAAAGAAAAATTACCAAAAAGACAAAAAAAACCCTAAAAATGAAAAACACCAAAAAAATCTTTTTAGAAAAAATTCAAAAAGCATATATAATATGAACACCAAAAAAAAAGGGAAGAGGCCAGTGAAAATATTCACTGATACAGAGAACGGATCAGTGATTGGAAGTTTATGGGGGGAGGGGAAAAGGATAAAGTTGGTGAAAAATCATGTTCACTGATGCTGATAACGGATCGGTGATTGGAAGTTTATGGGGGAGGGGCAAATGAAAAAGTTGGTGAAAAATTCACTGATGCTAAGAATTGATCGGTGATTGTAAGTTTGTGGAAGCGGGGGTAAGGATAAAGTTGGTGAAAAATTCACTGATGCTAAGAAGTGATCGGTGATCGTAAATTAAGAGAATTGGTAGAAGATTGGCAAAATCCAGATCATGTCAATAATACTCATAGACAAACTCAGTTCATATAATGAAGTACTTCAGATAATCAAATTTATCATTATTAATTATCATTTGTTTAAAAGCCATAAAAAATAATATGTGGAATAATGACAACATTTTGATAACTGAGTCCTGTGAAAGGAATAGTCTTTACTAAGTAATTCAAAGAATACAAAACAGACAGTGATTAGACTTTATACATCTGAAATTAAAACCAGGTTACCAGAACTCAGAACAGTCTTATAGACACATACAACATTATGTATGTGGACAGTTTACCTAAAAAAAATGCAAAACAGGCAATCCAGTAATATCTGCAGAACACTTACATATTCATCAATTTATTATCAACTTCAGTGTATGCAGAATTATATATCTATTTATCCACTTAGCAGTCAGCCAATCTCAGGAGTATTGGCACACAGTGTGTGTAGATCGGTGAGTATTTAAAAGAAATGGGAAAAATATTTTTAAAAAATAAAAAAATAAAGAAATAAAAAAATTAAAAAATAAAGTAAAAAAGAACAAATTTAAACAAATATGTAAAACTGTCACTGTCAGACAATAGTGAATGATATCTGTTGATGTCAGCTGAATATGTTGTTCATTTTACTTGAAGTTGTCTACTCAGTCCTTCACAGTGGGACCAGTCAGTCTTGGATTGAAAGTCTTGAGATAACCAGGTAGTGTGATAAAAAATACTACCAAAATTGTAATGTGTATTTATTTATACTCATGAAATATACTGTCACAGTGGTATTGTCAGTATTGTGAGTACACCTTACAATGTGATGATGGTAATGTAAATAATGTATATATCACATTCTGTGGTGAAATAAAAGTATTGTATATAGCAAACTATGTCTCTTGTGATAAATAGTATGATTTGTATGCTAGTGTCCTGATACGATTATTCAGTTTCTGGTTATTACATTACAAAGTACTGATCTTTTGATGCATGTGTTAGGACTTTCTGTGGTGTCCATTTGCTAAATTGGAACTTGTCAAAATGTACACAAAGCAATGTTTAGAGGACCTTAGAAATCACTGATATCATGAAATGTACACAAAGCTATGTCCACAGGACCCCAGTAATCACAGTGTCTAAATACACATTTTACCATGAAATGGGACACCAGCATACCAGCTGTAGTAAAAATGGATGGATATACAATTGTTGTGTAATTTTTATTGTAATGTCAATTTTAGTTTTTTACAACTAAACACTTAATTCTGTTACCCTGAACCTCAGATCTAATGGTCTGAGCCTGAACTGAAAATTAAAACCTGGCTATCTGAACCAAATATTGATCAGATTTGGGGTGCTTTTCAAGTCCTTTGTTTCTTAGGTTTATTGGATCTATTTTATGCAAAGGATTAGTTTAGGAATATTTGTTAATATGTATTTTATACATTTCTTTGGATAGAAAGTATAACTTTTTATGTGTTTTTAACACAGATGAACAATTGCACATTTAAGTATGCCAATTTGAAAGTGGTAGTGTCATCATACAATCATGGTATTTAATAATACTCCCAGAGAAATGAATTTCACTCTGTGCTTTGGTTCAGAATTTAAAGTGGCCATATGTATGAGGATTGGGTAGTTATTTTGGATTTTTATTTTATAAAATAATTTTATCACGGCTTCCTACATGAAAAATCAATGTGACTCAACATAGACTAAGTCTATTTTTGTCACTCATTACATCGTAAAAAGCTAAAAAATGTATAAAAAGTTTGTTATTGTATGTACAATATCAAACATTTTACACATATACATATCTGAGAACCCCTGTGTGATATTGTGTCAGATATACGTATCACTGACTATCAGGTTCTCACAAAAAAAATAAAGAACAAATGACAATATAAGTAGGAGGTAAATAAAGAAATCACGGCAAGTTCACTACATCAGAATTTAATCAGATTGATCTTCACCTTTAAACTTATCCAAGAAGATCTCTGTTATTGACCTCTAACTTATGAAAACAAAGATGACTAGTACTTCTATACAATTCTTTCTGTTCTGCTTGCTAAATCCCTATTTTACCTTCCCAAATAGAACTCTGTATACAGCTTAAGGTTCAAGGTTAAGGGATGACTTATTAAACAACAAGTTACCTCACTGCCTTACAGACTATCACATGCCACTAGTTCATGATTATAGTACTAGGTTCAAGGTTAAGGGATGACTTATTAAACAACAAGTTACCTCATTGCCTTACAGACTATCACATGCCACTAGTTCATGATTATAGTACTAGGTTCAAGGTTAAGGGATGACTTATTAAACAACAAGTTACCTCACTGCCTTACAGACTATCACATGCCACTAGTTCATGATTATAGTACTAGGTTCAAGGTTAAGGGATGACTTATTAAACAACAAGTTACCTCACTGCCTTACAGACTATCACATGCCACTAGTTCATGATTATAGTACTAGGGGTTCAAGGTTAAGGGATGACTTATTAAACAACAAGTTACCTCACTGCCTTACAGACTATCACATGCCACCATGTTCATGATTATAGTACTAGGTTCAAGGTTAAGGGATGACTTATTAAACAACAAGTTACCTCACTGCCTTACAGACTATCACATGCCACCATGCATGTTCATGATTATAGTACTAGGTTCAAGGTTAAGGGATGACTTATTAAGCAACAAGTTACCTCACTGCCTTACAGACTATCACATGCCACTAGTTCATAATTATAGTACTAGGTTCAAGGTTAAGGGATGACTTATTAAACAACAAGTTACCTCACTGCCTTACAGACTATCACATGCCACCATGTTCATGATTATAGTACTAGGTTCAAGGTTAAGGGATGACTTATTAAACAACAAGTTACCTCACTGCCTTACAGACTATCACATGCCACCATGTTCATGATTATAGTACTAGGTTCAAGGTTAAGGGATGACTTATTAAACAACAAGTTACCTCACTGCCTTACCCCATGCCATGTTAAGTAGTTGTCGTTATTTATGACCTGGAGGCTGGAGGAATAGGGGGGGGGGGGGGGGGGTTTCGGGGTCACTTAAAAACTGGGGAGTGAAAAGGGGGGGCTACTTAAATTTCTTGCTAACAATGAAGTATAGAACACACCTAAATATACACGATTATGCAAATTCAAATTATTTATTAACACAGTGTTTTTTCTGTTAGAATTTTTCAGTGTATATTGCATATACATAGCCCCTATGAAAATGCGCAACATTCGACATATACAATAATTTCTGAAGCCAGTACAGTAGACCATAACAATCTGTAACACAAATTGATGAAACCGATACTAGTACATTGAGTTCTATTACAAATCATTATTTGATAAAGTAGTAAGGAATAACCTGGAAAGGAATATAATAAACAGCTGGAGCCACACAGAAGGGGAGGGGAGGGGCAAAGTCTGACCAAATAGGATAAACTCATCTAGAATATCACGGTGTAGATTATATGTCAGTCAGTGCAAGCATATCAGATACTGGAATGATATGGTGACTTGAATTGGTGAACTTAAAATCCCCGACAGGTTTCATTGCAGATATTTGTAACTGGTAAATACTGATTATAAATATCAAATACATGTTGAAAACAAAGAATATGATAATATATAGCTAACTTTGCATTGCACAGATACTAGTACATTGCGTTCTGTTACATGAAATGAATATATAAATATACTGTAATTTTTCATAATTTTAAATGGTATGACATAAAACTATACTTTGAGAAATTTTCTCAGTGTTAGTAGTCTGAATTAAAATTCAATTGTGATGAGGAGAGGGTATCGTTATCACCTTGACATATTACAATAATACAGGATAAACACTTTTTTTAGTTTTAATCCTTGAATTTTAAAAATTTCCAGGGTCTCAAGGGAGACTCCCTCCTGTACCTACCCTCACACTGTTCCCTTTTATTTTGATTTCAATTTTACCCCGTAGTATAACTACCACGACATGTTAAAATAGCACCAGAAAGTATTCTTTTAGTCCTTGAATTTCAAAAATCTCCAGGGACTCTCCCTCTCCCAGTCCCTTGTTTTTTTTTAAAGTCCTATATTCTTCAAATACGTTTTGAGTCTGTTATTCATTTTTAGTGTACATTCATTTATAAACGAAATTGTTGTCACTTTTTTTCTCTGTTACAAGTCAGCTCCAAGGAACTCAAGGTCTTATGAGTTCACCTGCTGTTTCGCAATAACTCACCACAGACAAATAAGTCTGTGCACTCACACAGGTCATTATTTCACATGAAAAATACTATAGAGAGAGAGATACTTTATTTAAATAAAGAATGAAATAGAAACTTTGAGACTTTAGTAATTAATTGATTTAAAAAAAAAACTAACCCACGTACGAAAATTCAATCTCAGAAATTAAATTTTGTCAAGATATCTACCAAAATCAACGAAATACGGGTCAGCGCTCCGTTTATGTCATCCGACACACTCATATATAATACTGTATAGAGCAACCAACGATCGTACATGTATGGCGCAGTCTATCGTATATTTGGGAAATACCGACAACGGCGCCTGTATGGTACAGTCTACTCTTTAGTCTACTACAGTACCTGTCATTTGTGTTGAGCGCCACCAACAGTTGGTCGGCCGATTGGTTGGTTGGTTGGTTGGTTGGTTGGTTGGTTGGTTGGTTGGTTGGTTGGTTGGTTGGTTGGTTGGTTGCTTGATTGATTGATTGATTGATTGATTGATTGATTGATTGATTGATTGATTGATTGATTGATTGATTGATTGATTGATTGATTGATTGATTGATTGATTGATTGATTGATTGATTGATTGATTGATTGATTGATTGATTGATTGATTGATTGATTGATTGATTGATTCGAGGTGCCTACATTTTTGGCCATAATATTAAATATAGCAATGTTAGTCAGATTTGTTTTGTCACTCGGCTTTCGTGATCCCCTACATACCCAGGATATGTGAGATGGGATATGTTTACCCGTTTCCACGCGATAATTAGCTGATATGTCCTTGTAAAATTATTTTCACTAGAGACGGCCTGTCTAATTAGCCGATAGTTTATAAAGTTTAGAACGATATTTAGACGCGATAATTAGCGCGGATATATCCTTGTAAAATTATTTTCACTAGGGACGACCTGTCTAATTAGTGGATACTTTATAAAGTTTATAAAGTTTAGAACGATATTTAGACGCGATAATTAGCGGATATATCCTTGTAAAATTATTTTTCACTAGGGACGGCCTGTCTAATTAGCGGATAGTTTATAAAGTTTATAAAGTTTAGAACGATATTTAGACGCGATAATTAGAGGATATATCCTTGTAAAACTGTGTTAACCAAGGACGGCCTGTCTAATTAGCGGATAGTTTATAAAGTTTATAAAGTTTAGAACGATATTTAGACGCGATAATTAGCGGATATATCCTAAGAAGGCTTGTAAAATTATTTTCACTAGGGACAGCCTGTCTAATTAGCGGACAGTTTATAAAGTTTAGAACGATATTTAGACGCGATAATTAGCGGATATATCCTTGTAAAACTTTTTTAACCAAGGACGGCCTGTCTAATTAGCGGATAGTTTATAAAGTTTATAAAGTTTAGAACGATATTTAGACGCGATAATTAGCGGATATATCCTTGTAAAATTATTTTCACTAGGGACAGCCTGTCTAATTAGCGGATAGTTTATAATCAATGTTAGAAATGATATTATATCCCATTGTCTGTTTGCAAGTAAGCGTCTATGAAAATGTCTGCCAACGTGTACCAGACATTTTCAGAGATTCTATAGATGTTAACATGTTGTGCATTTCATAAAGTAACCATATTCAGCATTTAAAAAGAAAAAACACATTCAAGAGTGGGAGGAAAAACGGTCTTTAATTTATTTGCTCTTGAGCTTGGACTGATTTGTAACAAAGTCATAACGCAAACTTTGCATATATTTCCACATATGTTAACATTCTGCATTTTCTTCACAAGGGTAAATGCCATTTTAGATTGATAATTTACTACAACTGTTTGATAGCTTGTTACTAAGTAAGTTTTAGGAATTCAACCTCTGCTGTGTGAAAGCTTGTTACTAAGTAAGATTTAGGAATTCAAACTCTACTGTGATAGCTTGTTACTAAGTAAGTTGTAAGAATTCAAACTCTGCTGTGTGAAAACTTGTTACTGAATAAGTTTTAGGAATTCAAACTCTTGTGTGAAAGCTTGTTACTAAGTAAGTTTTAGGAATTCAGACTCTGCTGTGTGAAAGCTTGTTACTAAGTAAGTTTTAGGAATCCAAACTCTGCTGTGTGAAAACTTGTTACTGAATAAGTTTTAGGAATTCAAACTCTGCTGTGTGAAAGCTTGTTACTAAGTAAGTTTTAGGAAATCAAACTCTACTGTGTGAAAGCTTGTTACTAAGTAAGTTTTAGGAATTCAAACTCTGCTGTGTGAAAGCTTGTTACTAAGTAAGTTTTAGGAATTCAACCTCTACTGTGTGAAAGCTTGTTACTAAGTAAGTTTTAGGGATTCAAACTCTACTGTGTGAAAACTTGTTACTAAGTAAGTTTTAGGAATTCAAACTCTGCTGTGTGAAAGCTTGTTACTAAGTAAGTTTTAGGAATTCAAACTCTACTGTGTGAAAACTTGTTACTAAGTAAGTTTTAGGAATTCAAACTCTGCTGTGTGAAAGCTTGTTACTAAGTAAATTTTAGGGATTCAAACTCTACTGTGTGAAAACTTGTTACTAAGTAAGTTTTAAGAATTCAAACTCTGCTGTGTGATAGCTTGTTACTAAGTAAGTTTTAAGAATTCAGCCTCTGCTGTGTGAAAGCTTGTTACTAAGTAATTTTTAGGAATTCAAACTCTACTGTGTGAAAGCTTGTTACTAAATAAGTTTTAGGAATTCAAACTCCGCTGTGATATCTTGTTACTAAGTAAGTTTTAGGAATTCAAACTCTGCTGTGTGAAAGCTTGTTACTAAGTAAGTTTTAGGGATCCAAACTCTGCTGTGTGAAAGCTTGTTACTAAGTAAGTTTTAGGAATTCAAACTCTGCTGTGTGAAAGCTTGTTACTAAGTAAGTTTTAAGAATTCAAACTCTGCTGTGTGATAGCTTGCTACTAATGTCCGTGTTTATTATCAGGAAGCTGCTGAATGCAATATAATATAATCGCTTACACATTTGTCTGTTCAAATCACTTCAGTTTATTAAAGTGAAAATATTAGGAATTAAGCTTATATCCCAGATAATCTCCACATAGAGGAGATCAATGCGTGGCACCATCTGGCCAATCAAATAATTTCAAATTTGACAATTAGTCTAATTTCAGTTTACTCAAATGCAACTTGAAATTTATTATTTGACTGGCAAGAATGTGTCATGGATTGAAATCTATCTGGTGATGGGGAAGGCACAAGGTGCAAGTGTTTTGAATAACCATATATCTCAGTATTATGTTTATATAAAGTCAAATGGTAGAAAAGTTATAAATACACTGAGACTTTGTTGTTAGTTTTGCATCTGTTCTCAACTCATCCCTTCCCCATCACTAGTGCTAGTAATGCATGGACTATAGAGAATGCTATGATTCGACATTTGAGAGACTGGGTTTCACTAATTCCATTATTATAATTAGCATGATACCGAGTACATTATATGGAGTAATACATGGTAGTATTTAACAATACACTTGACAATGACAACGGCATACTAGGAGAAACATCCCCAAAAAATAATCAAATTCGCAATCGATGTATAACTTGTTTATAGTACGTAACGTTGTCAGAAATGTGCCTCTTTGTATTTGTAATACTTAAACATGGTGCCGTACGGTTCAGACACATGCATGCCATTGAAGTAATGAATAGTTCAATCAGTCACCCCCCCCCCCCCCCATTCAACATTGTCACATTCTGGCAAGCCAGGGCGTATTTTTCTGCTGACACAATGAAAAATGATTTTCAAAAAAGAGGGTGACCCCCTCCTACTCAACTACCCCTCTCTCCTCTCAGGTTGGAAAAGCTAATCTACTAATCCATTCCTAGTATCATGACAGTAAGCTCTCTCTAGTTGTATGTTAACAATGAGTATCTTCATATGCCGAGATTAACGACTGTACAATGTAAATAATTGTCGCCACACTGAATGAAACTACAAACAACAGGAAAAGTATTCGATCAATTACTGATGCCAAAAAGCGCCATTCTTCGACTTTTCCAGTTCGTTCGTCTTCCATTTCATAGCGAGACACAATATCCGTACAAAATTTCCCAAAGTCACAACTATTCCCATTGACTCTTTTTTGGAAATCCCCGAACTCATCGCTGTCTTTTGTACCGACGCATGGGTGTTTGTGTTCCTTATCACAACTTAAATGGACATCAGTGCACATTCTTTTGGAAAGATTGTGTTGATAGTTTTTAGATTCATTCTTTCTGAGTTCTTGTTTAGTTACTGTGTCTCTCTGACCCTCGTGTCTTTCATCTTTGGCAGTTGCTTTTTGCCTCTTAATACATAGACATTTAGTTAGCTTCACGTATCTAGATGCCAATTTCTTCATCCACAAGGGGGCGTTTTTGTTTGACCCACGATGATAGACGTGTAGCATCCCAATAGTAACGATACAGTTCAACACCATAAGTGATATATCAATTGAAATATAGAGACCTGAATATCAGACAAACAGAGGTGGAATTAAAATACAAAACATTCTGCACATATTGAAGAACTTATAGATACAACTGCAGACATGAGACTATGGACGAATGGAACCTGTTACAAACTGGGAAAGTAAATAAATAAATTGGATTAATTGGATTATAACACTTGGCACAGCATGTTGGAATAACAGAGACTTGTATAACACATCATGGTTTGATAAGAACAGTTTTATGGCCTCTTTATGTGTACATGAAATGCCAGGGGAACTGGTAATTTGTTTGTGAATGCGAACTATTATGTAAAGTAGCCATAAAACTGTTCCTATCAATCAGTATGTAGCAGTATGTAGTGCTATGAGTACAAAGCCAGTATGTAGTAGTATGTAGTGCTATGAATACAAAGCCAGTATGTAGCAGTATGTAGTGCTATGAGTACAAAGCCAGTATGTAGTAGTATGTAGTGCTATGAATACAAAGCCAGTATGTAGTAGTATGTAGTGCTATGAATACAAAGCCAGTATGTAGTAGTATGTAATGCTATGAATACAAAGCCAGTATGTAGTAGTATGTAGTGCTAGGAATACAAAGCCAGTATGTAGTAGTATGTAGTGCTATGAATACAAAGCCAGTATGTAGTAGTATGTAATGCTATGAATACAAAGCCAGTATGTAGTAGTATGTAGTGCTATGAATACAAAGCCAGTATGTAGCAGTATGTAGTGCTATGAATACAAAGCCAGTATGTAGTAGTATGTAGTGCTATGAATACAAAGCCAGTATGTAGTAGTATGTAGTGCTATGAATACAAAGCCAGTATGTAGCAGTATGTAGTGCTATGAATACAAAGCCAGTATGTAGTAGTATGTAGTGCTATGAATACAAAGCCAGTATGTAGCAGTATGTAGTGCTATGAATACAAAGCCAGTATGTAGCAGTATGTAGTGCTATGAATACAAAGCCAGTATGTAGCAGTATGTAGTGCTATGAATACAAAGCCAGTATGTAGCAGTATGTAGTGCTATGAATACAAAGCCAGTATGTAGCAGTATGTAGTGCTATGAATACAAAGCCAGTATGTAGTAATTTATGTAGTGCTATGGATACAAAGCCAGTATGTAGTAGTATGTAGTGCTATGAATACAAAGCCAGTATGTAGTAGTATGTAGTGCTATGAATACAAAGCCAGTATGTAGTAATTTATGTAGTGCTATGGATACAAAGCCAGTATGTTGTAATAGATAGTGCTATGAATACAAAGCCAGGATGTAGTGAGAAAAAATAGCTATTTTCAAAGTATCTCTCTGATAAAGTAAAAAGTAGAACAATTTTAAAAAAAATGTAACTACTCAACTAAAAATAGTAACAGTTAGTATGGTCAGTCATTTGGTAAGGTATGAGTATTGGTTGATGGGTGCTGTGTGTATGCCTGTGGGAGATGGGTGAGGATGTGTGTGTGTGTGCTTCCACATGCATGTGTAGTGTGTGTTTGTCTCTCTGTGTGTGTAGATGCATGCGTGTGTGTATGTGCATAACTGCATGTCCATGGTATAATTAAATGTGATTGCATACTTATGCTTGGTATCTGAGAGGTTGGTGGGATCTCATCGGCGATTAGCTGATAAAAGACGAACATGGTCAGAAGGCTGGTCATACATAATCCGATTCTCTCCCCTGACTCTGGTGGCAGAAAGAAACTAGACACGGACAGGATGCACAGACACATGGTAGGTACGGTCAAACGTAAGATATAGGATTGAAAACGGCGACGCAAATGTATCACGTATGTCACTGATGGATATGGCACACCTGGGCAGCAGTAGTAATATTCAACTGAATGGTTCACTTTTACATCAATAATGTCCCAAACACCATTGCTTTCAAAATTATCCGTTGAGGCCCCTTCTTCGTTTTCGTAAGCGATGTCAACGTCTCTTCCATCCCACACCCAAGGTCCAATCTTCATTGGGCAGCACTGGTCATCAAATGGAAAGTTATGGACATCCATTTTGCATGATATCGTTGTAATTGTCGGATAGTGCCATCTGACCTTCCCTTCAGAGGTTATTCTTACATGAGTTTTATCTAAGTCAGTCTCTCTTTCATCGCCAACACTACAGGTGACCAAAAACAAAAACTACATTTACAAGAACAATCAGAGAAACTCAATAAGTAAAACCTTTCATACGTTAAAGAAATCAATATACTATCACACACACACACACACGCGCGCGCACACACGCGCACGCACGCACACACACACACACACACACACACACACACACACACACACACACACACACACCACCACCACCACAACCACCACCACTCATACCATCCATCTCTTATATCGTGGGTTATGCATCAGAAGTTGAATCAACTGCCAACATCAGACCATGAACGAACGGCACCTGTTACAAACAGGGAAAGTAAACAAATGAATTGAATTAACAACACTTGGCTCAAGCATGTTGGAACAGCAGAGACTTGTATTACACACTATGGTTTGATAAGAACAGTTTTATGGCCTCTTTATGTGTACATGAAATACTAGTGGAACTGAAAATTGGTCTGTGAAGTGGCCATAAAACTTTTCTTATCAAATGATGGAATGTAATACAAGTCTCTGTCCATTCAACATGCTGCGTCAAGTGTTAGTAATCCAATGGAGTTGTTTACTTTCCGTTTTTGTAACAGGTTCCGTTCGACTACAGACTAAGACAGTTGTATATGTTTCCCAAGATGCAATCCTACATGCTATACATTGACCCCTAGATACGCTATCATTCAAGCAACCGAGTTTGCCTACCTATTGTAATTTCGCATTTCTGGTCGCCAG
>NC_135570.1:14620321-14622821 GCF_964340395.1 Glandiceps talaboti
TACGCAAATGCTAGAAATTCAAACTGCCATACAAACACAGAATTGTCAGGGAGGTCGTGTTTTCAATCGTCAAGGAGGTCTTGTTTAGACGCTGTTTTTTCTTTCCTCACGAAATATGAGACTTCTTGTTTCTATACAAACTGTTTTGAGTGCCTAAAGATTTGCAAATACTTTGACATATCATTCAAGTTCTGGCGGAACTTTATATATTTACCAGAATGTCTGGCCCCATTGCACAGCACTCCTGTTGTCACAAAGATTTGCCAATTTATATAAACTCAATTTCAGAGACGTCATGTGATGTAGAATATGTGGAATTGACTATTCTGGGTCGTCTAACGTGAATAAGAGACAGCTAAGATAAAAAACAGTCTCGCCTTCGTCCCTTTGAAAGTGGTCATATAGATTGCAAATGGGTAATACTTGTTTTGGATTTTTTATTCATAAAACAACTCTGTGTTGAAACAACATTATCAAGTTCTTGTTCGTTACTCCATAAATTGTACAAAATAAGAAATAAATGTGTAAAAGGTTTGTTATAAGTACAACATAGTTTAGTTGTTTGATGAATAAAAAGCCAAAATAACTATCAATTTATCATCTATATGATATGGTCACCTAAATAAAACTGTGTACTACACTACTAAAGTAAGTTGATCGACGAGTAGCATAATTCCTCCAACTACAAAAGCCAAAAGCTCCAAAGATACGCTACCTAATAAACAAATGTTTAAATGTAAGCCAACTTTATTAGACATCACTTCTACTTCACTTGTAATTACTTCAGCTGTTCAATCATCTTGTGCTTGACGGCAAATGAATGTCAACTTGTCACAATTTGTCCCACCGTGCTGTTATGTGTTGTTTTACATTGTTCAATGTATTAATGTGTCGCTGACTGTCACATAGCATTGAATCCAAACATATTCGCCGACTGTGATTATATAATTTGAACATATGGGGCGACTTAGCCATAGGGACACATTTTTGTCATTATTAACAATGTTCTTGTATTAAAACTTGAATTATGAAAATTTCATTAGTGTCACAGTGAAACAAGGTCTGGTCTGAAAATACCGAGGAGACTTAGGTTTTTATGGTTAAAGTTTTATCCAAAACTCGTTACTTTTGGCTGTATATAAAAGTTTGATATTAGTTTTTTCTCATTTGAGTTTCAACGCAGACGTTATTTGTAATAAATATTTATCTTTCATTTTTCACCTAAATTATCTTACATATAATGACTTGTAAGCTTACTGCGGCGGAAGCCAAGCTTTCAGCTTACTAAGATAGACAAGAACTAGTATTTCAGTTTGCTGAACGCTTGGTTTCCACTGACGTATTTAGAATTACATCTGAGTCGATACAGAGTGCTAGAGTTACCAATAATTGTTCATTTTACGATATCGTATCGCAAGTTTAGTGTGTGTGTGTGTGTGTGTGTGTGTGTGTGTGTGTGTGTGTGTGTGTGTGTGTGTGTGTGTGTGTAAATTTGCCCAAAGCTTGGTTTCCTCTGTTGTATCATTAGGTTTTAGAAAACTAAATGCATAAGTTGCGAGTTAAAGATATGACGAATCTGCAATTAAATTGTCTACTGCTGTGGACACTAAATTGATATTGTCTCGTCTATAGGTTTGTGTGACCTTGCGAATGCCAAAGGTCAGGAACACATGTTCAAACTTCAGAAAGTCAGCGACACATTAATACATTGAACAAGCTATTATCGACTAATTGCAAACTATGTACATGAAACTCGACGGGGAATACTTGGCATTTCGGGTCAGAAAACATGAAGCTCGATTATTTTCAATTTTATAGGAGATAAAGTAGAGATAGTAGTTAAAAAATAAAGAGAGTCAAATACCAGCACTATCATATAGAACGGAGTGAGTTTCCTCGTTAAAGTTATTTCATATTCACCACTAAAATTGGTTGATGTAGTACGTACGTAGTTTGTGAAGCGTTTGCCTCAGGCTTCTAACAGTGTGTATATATGAATAAACAGACTGAGGCAAATTAGTCTATAACTTTAGAAAGACTAGCTTTAAAATCCACAAAGAAAATATACAAAATTGTGTCCCTGTGATTCAAATGCCTCGGTTTAATTGACAATTATTATCAAACATTTGATTGAAAGGCCAGAAAAAATTAAAACAGCTGTTCAAAGGGCAATCTAACCCATCACACTGGGTAGGTAGGTTGATTTTTTTTACAATGTTGGATGTGAAAACAAACCATATGTAATGATGGCAAAATATTTCAAGTTGAGTTTATAGAGTATTTATTCAGTAAGTTTGCTCTTGCAATTTGTTTGTATGGCAATCGATTTCCATCAGATGTGTAGTAGGAAATGTACACAATGAACTGTTAAACAAATTCTGTAGCTTCTCTCACTCTCTCCTGTCATAAAATGTTAAGACCCGGCATATGAAACTCATGAATTATTTTAGCCACCCCTTGGGGATCTGTCACCTCCACTACAGTTGAAATATAAAATTAT